>NW_022196896.1:123657927-123686397 GCF_008632895.1 Mastomys coucha
TTTTTTTGTCCCTGAGAATTCCAGGCCCTGGTCAGTCTGGAAAAAAGAACGTCATTTGGGAAACTATTCTTATAAATTGTGCCTTGATCATTGACTTTGTAAAAGGAACATTGCAGAGGAAAAGCAAAGGGCGATGGATGAAAGTACAGGGGGCCAAGGAAGGTTTATTCCTACCCCGAAGAGGAAAAGCCCTCTTAATACTGTCTAAGTACTCCTAACAGAGCATCTCCTCAGACACAAAGCTCATCCAGTCACCCACTACCTGACTGACACCCTTTCATACCAAAGGTGTGAAAAAGCCTGTGTCACTGCTAACAGGGCTTCATAGGGGAACCTACAGGGCTTTTTATTTTTTGTTTTTTGTTTTTTTTGTTTTGTTTTTTGTGTGTGTGTGTGTATGTTACATTTTATTTTTATTAGATATTTTCCTTATTTACATTTCAAATGATATCCCTTTTCCCGGTTTCCCCTCTGAACACAAAACAAAACAAAACAAAACCAAAATACCAAAAAACCAAACCAAACCAACCAAAACCTATTCCCTCCCTCGGCAGGGGTTCTTAAGCGAGCAACTCCCTAACTTAACTAATGGGCTTTATGTTGTATCGTCTTTAATACTCATTTTCTTCTTTTCTAGATTAGTTTTAATTTTTCTTGCAGCATTTATTTACAAGACATGCGTTTTTTTTTTTTTTTTAAGTACTGCATACCGGTAACTTTGAAAAACTAACTGTGAGTAAGCTGCGCCACCTACCGGGCATCGTCTAAATTACACCGGAGGGTCTATGGAAGGGAGATGGAGACTTGAAGATACAGATCTTTAAGATTCTGGAGCTCATACACATATTCAAACCCACCCTTTCCCTTCTTCCTGAATGAGTACTTCTCCACTATGTATTTCTTTGGTATGTTTCTGTGATCTCAGAAAATGATGAGCTCAACTTTTACTTAAGAGTTTTCTTAGCGTCTTGTAGACTTAGATCTTTTTTTTTTTTTGAAAGCCCAACTTCTTAAACTAACTGAGCTGCACGTTGGGAATGAAGACTAAAGACAACAGTAAAAGATTTCCAACTGTACAAAAGCAAACTTTGG
Source organism: Mastomys coucha (assembly GCF_008632895.1). Taxonomy (NCBI): domain Eukaryota; kingdom Metazoa; phylum Chordata; class Mammalia; order Rodentia; family Muridae; genus Mastomys; species Mastomys coucha. Next base: position 123,659,020 of record NW_022196896.1, read on the forward strand.
GAGGGAACTCAAACATGGAATGGGTCCAGGTGTTTCTAGCAGGGTCAGGGTCTGCCCCACTGCATCTGCAGCTTCATTGCTGTTTTGGTTTTGAACATAGATGAACACTTTGTTCTCTGAATGCTACGACATTATCCAGTGCTGACAAACACTGCCCTAAGCACCCAGCCTCAGATCTGAGACTGTTGTGTGTTAGAATTTGCAGGGTATTTACTAGAAGCATGGAGTTTTCTGTTCTTACATAAGTTGAAGGACTAATTTTTAAAAATTTGATAAATATTTTTACCATTATTCTTCAGGTATCAAGTTTTAGAATTTGAATTATGTTAGACCTTTCTGATTTTAAAATTTCTTTGTTTCAGTTGCTGACTTGAATTTTATTAGAAAACGGTTGCTGAGTTTTGACTTGTGATTAAGACAGAATTTCCAATAATTCTGAAATAGCCCTAAAACATATTTTTGCCATTTTGAACTTTTGCTTTCATATAAAACAATAAACTCAAAGTGTCAATCATCTCAGAAAAAAATTTAAGGTGTCATATACATGGGTACACGAATTTTTCAGTTCTTCTCCCTCCCTCCCTCCCTCCCTCCCTCCCTTCCTTGATGCCAGGTCTCACCACGTAAACCTGGCTCCCCTAGATCTCACTATTTAGATCATGCTAGTTTGAACTAACAAACATTCAGTTGTCTCTGCTTCCCGTGTGCTGAGATTAAAGGAGAATACCAGCTTCACTAAGGCTGAAAAGTTTTTATGTAAAACTAAAGGCTCATATGCATCTTATTGGTAAGAATATTTGCTTTCATATTTAATACACAGCAAAATTATCTGCATACTAAAAAATTGTTTTATAATTAATTTCTTTATGAGTTACCATCAGTAAGTGTTTGGTCTGTGTATCTTTTTTATGTAATTTCCAGCCCAGAGTACCATAAAAAACTTGGAGTGTGGGGTGTGGAACTGAGACCTAATTGGAAAACCTTTAAGAAGCCCTGTACTTGATGCCATCAAGATGTGTGAGCAGGTTGGATAGAAAGATGGAAAAAGCCAAGATTTGGAGTAGAGGTGCAAATACAGCCTTGAGATGCGACCTTGGAGGGATTAAGGTCAGGATTTATAGTCTCCAACTACAATTTTTGAGTAGGCACAAAATTGGAACCACAGTTCTAGGGTGGAAGCGTGGCATTGTGGGAAGAATTTCCTAGGACCTCTTAGAATAACAAATCTGTATTTATTTTAGTCTGATGTATTTATTTATGAGACGAATACGGAAGTTTACTGAGAACAGGGTACGATGAAAAGAAAAGCTGGGCAGTAGTGGCGCACGCCTTTAATCCCAGCACTTCGAAGGCAGAGGCAGGCAGATTTCTGAGTTCGAGGCCGAGGCCATCCTGGTCTACAGACTGAGTTCTAGGACAGCCAGGGCTATACAGAGAAACACTGTCTTGAAAAACCAAAAGAGAGAGAAAGAGAGAGAGAGAAAGAGAGAGAGAGAGAGAAAGAGAGAGAGAGAGAGAGAGAGAGAGAGAGAGAGGGGAGATGAACTTTAGTCCAATATTTGAAATTATGGCTTATACCCTGTAATAAGTGGTTTATTTGTTAACTTAACCCACATAGAACACCTATCAGGAAAATATGATTTCCTATGATAGGAAAATATGATTTCCTATGACTCAATGGTAGCTCACGGCTTTTCCTCCGCCTCTTCACTGTGCCTGGATCTTTTGGGCATGCTCGTAGCTCCAAACCACGTCTACATTGCTCAAGCCTTTGATTACAGGAGGTGTTGAATTATAGGGTTTTTTTTTTTAATGCATTAGATGGCTCTTTCAAAATTTTTGAATCATTCGAAAAGATAAATAGGAAGGTAGTTCTTAGAAATGTCTATTCAGGGAGTTTATGCCTTTCCCTCAGGGATGACAGAGGTGACCATGGTTCACATAGGAAGGGAAAAAAGCAAAAACAAAAACAGAAAACCAAGCCAAGAAACGGCCAATCAGAAGGACAGATCCATCCACGACTAGGCTGTGTCTCCTGGACAGCTGCATCGGAGGAATGTTTCCCTCGGCTGACCATGAACTCTAGACCGCTCTTGCTTCATTCACAGTCTGCTGCTGCAGCCTCTGTCCTTTGCCAGGGACTTTCACCATGGTTTGGTCCTTGGCATTTTCTTTTTGTAATCTTTGCACCTATGTTGGGTCTGGGTGGCCTCATATATACAACACCATCTACCTGTTTGCACGGCTAACTGAACAGAATCTCACTCTAGATCTCTCTCAGAGTTGCAGCAACATCACCACCACCTTTTCACTAGTGTCATATTTAAGGTGACAAATAGAAATCTCATGTATCTATAGAAATCAGCTGAACAGTTTCCTCCCACAGTCCAGCCGAGGCCATTCTTTGTCACTGGCTTTCCTCTGATGAATTTCAGCAGTAGGCCCAACAGCTGTGTGTTTTTCTGGTAACTGATAGTTAATGTGGGATTGTGACATACATTCTTCATTGTGAGATTGTGGGCTGCAAAGCTAGCCTGACCTTTTGAGCCCACGCTGTTCCATTTTTCTGCTCTGCCCACGTGAAGTTGTTTAATGTGATAGATTTGGAGAGTACGTGGAAATGTAGCTTAGGGGCAGAGGACTTGGCTAACAGGCACGAGGCCCCGGAACTAGAAGATAACAGAGCATGGTTTCAATTTGTGACTCACTTTGCTTTGATGAAAGAAAATACAAACGGATGAGCCTCAGTTGCAAGAGATATTTAAGATACACAAATGAAACGATCCAATTCCATGCATTAAATTTCGCTTCCTCTTCTAAAGAAACTCTCTTCTCACCGTGGGCCATGACATGGTCAAAGTAACTCCCACCCTGCAGCATGAAGAACAGCACTGATTTTGGAAAAGTCTAGAATTTTAAGCAAACAGTGTCTTCTCTCTCGAAGCATCCAAATCCTCATGTGTATGCCACGCCTCCCAATCCTGCCACGCCTCCCAATCTTACACACACACACACCCACATTCGGCTGTCATAGGATGCAACAAATAATGGTTTCTTTTGTATAACACACAAGGATTGCCCTCATTTGTTTTGAGCCTGTTTGGAAATTCAGCCATATCTTTGAGATAGTCTAATCTGCTGTTGCTGATGGGCTAGAAACAATCTACTTTTTAAACATGTGATAAATTATATCTGTCTGTTATTCCTCTTCTTTTGTACCTCCATCTTTTCTCTGCTTGATTCTTGTACCCCATGACAGTATTCACATTTAAACTGGTATAGGACAACTTGAATTTTATGACAAAAACAGCTCTGCCCTCCTACCGCCTGCCATCTCGGCTTCGCTGATGCTCTCTGTCTAATCACACAAGACTTGGTTAGTATCAATCTAACTGCTAGAGAAGGCCATCCAGAGACTCCCCCACTGGGGGATCCATTCCATATGCAGCCTCCAAACCCAGACACTATTGCTGATGCCAAGAATTGCTTGCTGACAGGAGCCTGGTATAGCTGTTCCCTGAGAGGCTCTGCTAGAACCTGACCAATACAGATGTGGATACTTGCAGCCAACCATCAGAGTGAGCAGGGTGACCGCAATGAAGGAGTTAGGGGAAGAACTGAAGGAGCTGGAGGGGTTTGCATAGGGGGAACAACAATATCAACCAACCAGACACCCCAGAGCTCCCAGGGACTAAACCACCAAAGAATACACATGGAGGGACCCAGGGCTCCAGCTGCAAATGTAGCAGAGGATGGCCTTGTCTGGCATTAAAGGGAGGAGAGGCCCTTGGTCCTATGAAGGCTTGATGCTCCAGTGTAGGGGAATGCTAGGGCAGAAGTGGGTAGGTGGGTGGGGAAGCACCCTTGTGGAGGAAATGGGGGATGTAGGATTTTCAGAGGGGAAACAGGGAGGGGGATAACATCTGAAATGTAAACAAACAAAATTGAAACATGGAATAAAGCTCGATTATGTAAATTCTCTTTGAATATCTCACAGAGCGAGGAAGACAACGGAGACAAGTGAAGGGGAAGTCTAGCAGGAATTAGCTTAACAAGGGCATCACTCCTATCTAAAACAGCTGAGATATGAGCAGAATGCTCAACAGGCTCATGGAGTTGCGAGCCTCTCAACAAGATGGTATTTGATGGGAGTTGGTACTTCTGAGAGTGGTTGGCCTGCACAAAGAAGGCTCCATGAGTCAGGGGAGTTGAAGGTGGTCGGTTAGGAAGGTGAATGGGGCTAGGAGAAGACTGGCTATGGGCAAGAGGACATTATGAAATTCTCAAATAATTAATAGAAAATCCTGGTAAATAAAGTTCTAAGGTAGAACCTTAGAACTTACTGGATGATCCTGGAGGCAAGCGTACTGGGTCAAAGGCTCACAAGGACCGAATAGGAATCTCCAGCACTTTTTTTCTTGTACATAACTGAAAGCAAATTGCAGAGCATAGAAAAGATAGAAAGACTTAAGGAGAATCTAGGTAAAGAAATGAAACAGGCGTTAATATGACTTTGATTAGTATGTTCAGAGGAAAGGCCGGATTGATAATCGCACTGTAAACAAGAGGCTGTAGACTAGAGTTAAATGGGAAACAGAGTTGAAACGGAAGGTTTAAATGAAGAACTTTGAGGAGCAAATAAGCTATTAACTACAGCTTGGAAGTGAGCCAAAGACACATGGCTCTCAGAGGAGGCTGCTCTTTTGGATTTTCTTGTTTCTGTGGATAAGTTAGCTTCTTAGTGTCTTAGAAAAGAGACTGCTCAAAATATTCCATAAAGAAATAGTGGCCGAAATCGAAGATTCTGTAACCAATTTAAAAACCAGAAAGTAGTGAGGAAAGATAAAGAGGTCACTCACTAAACAGTGCTATATAACGGGAGAAGAAATGATTCGAGGTCACATGTGTGAAGATCCAGGAAAGAAAGAATTATAAGAGAATGTGGTAAAAATCTAGTTAAGAGTGGAGTGTATATAGTTTTAAGCATATGAAAAGATATTAACAACATCTCATAGGTTTATAATCTGTATATAACTAAAATACATGGCATTATGAACATAGTGCATAAGGCATGGTTAGATTAAATGCCAGATTATCCATGAAATAGTATATATCCTCTTAGAAAACACATGCACTCTTTTTCTATTAGGCTTTACCAATTTAAACCCTGTGTAACAGTCTTTTAGATAGGCCGTAAAATAACACAATAGAACTAATATGTTGAAAGGAAGAAAATGAAGAGAAATATTAGGAAGCATTTACTCCACTGTACAACGTAGAAGACATTGATCACTTTGCCCAAAGGCAGTCTGGGTAATGTCGAGTGAGTTCAGTAAGCGCCAATCCATTAATGTGAGTTAATAGTTGAGAACAGTATTCATAGACCGGGCTTTTAAAAAGTTTTACAGTGAAGGAGATGAGATGAGGAGAGTGCAATAACTGAAGAATGTCTCGTATGTTTATAGTTAATGTCGTCACAGATGTGATTGAATTTTAAAATGTGATTATCATTTTGCTTTCTGTGTTCCTCTTCTGTATCTTTGTCTTGTCTGGGAATGCATCGCCTTCCTTCCTGAACCTGCAATCTTGTCTTATTTTCTGACACGATTTCCCCTGGGCTTTGCTACTTTTGTGGTTGCCTTGCCTGCTTCTTTCTCTTCAGACCCTCAAAGCTCAAGGCAAAGATGGCTCCCTTAACACCTTTAGCAACTATCATAGCTGAATACATTTACCACCTACAATATTATCCCTTAATGCCTTTATCAACTATCATAGCTGATATTATACAGCTACAATATTATAACATATGCATTGAATATATATGATACATATGAATATATAGGAATACATATGAATATATATGAATATATATATATATAATATATATATTTCCTTTCTAGCTCTAACCTTGACCACCCTACAAAGGCATGCTAATCACACTGCCAACCACAATAATACATCAGTTCAATGCAAACTTCATATTATATACTCATTTGATCCGCTCTTATTTCAGTGAATTATTAGAATTTTACCTCACCAATCATTCCAGGAAACTCCCAAGTTATCCATGTAAACTAAATATCCGCGTTTCTTGGGTTCATACAATGAAATCTAATCTCTGTTGAGAAGGAATTCGGAGGTAGGATTCCTGAAAGATTAGGTCCCAAGAGTGACCCCTCAAGAAGGAGATTAGGGTGTGTCAAGCTGCCAAGACTCTTCCTGTCCTTGTGAAGACACAGTGAGAAGATAGTCCTGAAACCAGCAGGAAGTGAGGCCTCAGCAGGCACTGAATCCACTGATGACTTGCTTCAGCATTTAGTAGCGCCCCCGTAACAACCCCCCCCCCCCCGGCACTGTGAGAAATACTTGTCAGTTGCTTGTAAGGTGCCAGTTGGCAGGATTAGGTAAAATGGTTTGCCATTCTATCAACCATCGAATCCTGCTGATTCTTGTACTGAAACATGTTTGTTGAGTGTTCTGCCCAATCAGGGCTACGATGGCCTGTGGCCTTGGCTTTTCCCACCGGACTTCTCTCTTCCTCTAAGTCACTGGCAGCGAGCCAGTGAGAATACACTTGAGACTAGCCCACCACCTGGGGGTTTTCTGAGTTTCTGTTTTAGTCAAGAGAACTCCCTAAAGCCACTGTTGTTATCCGGGGTCCCAGCGTGGCTGCCTCTTGCTTATTTTCTAGACTCACATCCTTCCTTTCTTCTCTGTTCTACCCCTTAGGCTCTGGCTTTAGCCACAGAAGAGAATTTTAAATTTCTGAAATGCAACATACCCTTTTTTTTTCTTATTCCCCCTCTCCCTCTCTTCCTCCCTTCCATTTCTTCCTTTTTTCCCTTTCTCTCTCTCCTCTCCTCTTCTCTTCTCTCTCTCTCTCTCTCTCTCTCTCTCTCTCTCTCTCTCTCTCTAAATACAGCTTAGAGTTCTCATATATCTTGGTTTTGGGTTTTGGTCTGCATAATATATGCTTCTCATAACTTTCTGTCTGGCTAGCTTTTACTCAACTCTTGGATCTCAGCTGAAATGTTACATTTCCCCCTACACACACACACACACACGCACACACACACACACACTACACACTACACACTTACACACACACCAACATACACACAACCACACACACAGTACACACTTATACACACACCAGCATACACACAACCACGCACACCACACACACACAGACAACACACACACACTCAGACACATACACAACCATACACACAAATGCAGGGACATTAATTATGTCTTCGTAACTCTTCCTAATGTATATAAACTTCTCACCCTTTCCCAGTTGTTAGCCTAGTTCTCAGTGTCTCCCAGTTTCTAATCATTCCTTACTCTCTCTGCTTTTTTTTCTTCCAACATGATGTTGTTATTGATTATCTGGATGTTTCCATTTTGTGTTACTCATATACTCACTGGAGCATGGTCAAACTCCCAGTAGCCAGCCCCTGAAAGAAACCTTGCTTTTCATTTTGCTAATGAACTAATTTCATTATCGAGTTCTGTACTATGATGCTGCTAAGATTTCTCAGCAGAGGGTGCTGGAGGAACACTGTAAGGGAAGGGAGGCTCTTGCTCTATTCAGTCCCCGCAAGGTAGGCCAGGAGTGTGGGTATGTGACCATCTGAAAAGTACTTAGTTCCAGCCATGCATGCGCTAGCATATGCTGTCCCTCTGGGACCCTGCAGTTTGAGCAGAGTCTGTGGTCGCCCTCCTGTGATCCTCGCCATATGGATGAACTTGTGCAGGTCTCCTGTACACTCTGATGCCATCTTTTCCTGCCTACATCCTCTTCCCCAAGGTTTGTCTCCTTTAAAGCATGTCTGACAAAGGCTTTGTGACAAGGGCTTCTCATGTTCCAGATCTTTCAGCCACACAAGAATTCTCCCATCTATGGTATAACTATGCACCAACTATCCACTGAAGGTTTCCTGCCTTGGGGGAGGGGGGCAAAAGGTTGCTTCCTATTAGCAGTGAGGTTCTAAAGTGCTCTAACCTGGCAGACCAGTGAGTTACAGGCTGTCCAGTTGATTAATTTCATCTTTTCCTCAAACCCCAGCTTTGGAGAGGGGACAACAGACCCCTTCTGAGTTTGTCCTTTGTGGGATACACCTTCTTTGAAAAACTTCTCAGTCTTCTTATATCCTATAGTTCTTCTTGGATGCCCATTTAACAGCTCTATGGAAGAGAACTATGTGGTTGTTCTTCGTGCTGCCAACAGACAGTCGCGACTCTCCTCTCCCTCTGTAGCTTTATTTGTAATACTGATCACAATTACACATTGATTTGTGGATTTGTTTTCTTACATTGGCCTCTTCGATGGAACTATACTCACAAACAGGGCAGGTGTCCTGTCTGCTTTGCTTTCTTCTGGGTGCTTACATAATGTGTGGCATATAAAAAGTAGCTAGTAAGTACTTGTTGCATGAATGACTTCCGAGTGGGTGAGTTCATTTTCTGCTAATTTATTCGGTTATGTCCATGGTACGCTTCATTAACCCATCTCAAGCCTTGCTATCTGTTTTGCAGATCAGCTATAATGTGATCTGGAATGGGCAGCGCTACAGCGCATATGATTTGGGCTCCTTAAAATTGAAGCAAAGTTATAGTTTTATACTTTAGTTACATCAAAGGCTAACACAGCCACGATATTCACAACCACACTTCTCAGATCAGCTTTTCCTTACCCGTGTATTCATCACAAGGTACGCATCCCTCCCTCCTACACAGAAGACTAGAATCAGATAAAAGTATTTTTAAATGTAACTAAAATTCCTACTACAGTTTATAATTTTCACATACCTGCCACTGAAGGCTTCATACCTTCAAATGCCAAAAGTTTGGTTGGTAATAAAATTAAGTAGGTAAGGAAATGAAGAATAGCGGGAATTATGGTAAACTGTGTAGCATGCTCTTCTTCTGAATGCACTTAATTCAAAGAGTCCACAAGAGCCAAAACCAGCACCCACGCCCTGACCTAGAAACCCAGATGGAAAATACCGGGATCCTCTGAATCTCAGCGATCAAAGATCTTAAAACAAGACATGAGTGATTTGGCCATGCTTCTTATTTTTTTTTTTTTGTTGTTGAAGAAGAGTATTAAAAACAAATATCTACTACAAGCCTTATTTTATAAGAGGAGACAGAAATTATCAATGCAGGGCCAGACAGACGACTTCGAGGCTACAGTCTCCAGAGGTCAATGGGCAAGGTTAATTAGTTGGTTTCCTTCCTTCCTTCCTTCCTTCCTTCCTTCCTTCCTTCCTTCCTCCCTTCTTCCCTTCCTTCCTTTCTTTTTTCTTTTTTTTTGTTTTGTTCATTGTCTATTGACTTTAGTTTGGAAGACACTTGATTGTGATATTTACTCAATTTACAAATTAGAATTTCCTAAAAAACATTTAAAACAAAAAAGAAAAACCTATTAAATTTCTAGGGCACACTCCTGCCTACTCAGGAGGGAAGGGGAAAGGACGCCTTCAGGCCTCTGAAACACGAATGCACATGTTTCCACAAATCAGAAACCATGTTCAATGTTTCCACAATGTTTTCCAGATTGAAAACTTCTTGACTGTTTTACTTTAATACTCAAGAAAATAGAAACCAAGTAGAGAGAGCAATTTCTCATCCTGTTTACAGGAAATCCTACTTTCCTGCACTGGAGGGAGACAAAGTTTCTCAGAGGAGCTGTACGGTTGACTTTCCTATGAAAGGCAGAGCACTGGACAGTGTTCCACAAGTAAGTGGCTCATAATGCAGGAATAGAAACGCTCACAGAAGAGAACATAAATTGTAATAATTCAACAGGAGATCATCTTTCACTTTCACAGTGCACCGGTTTCCTTACTGGCTTTTTATTTTCAGGAAGAACTTAAGTTTGTTTCTACTTGCACAGAAGTGCATGTGTAAACACACACACATACACACACACACACACCATGAACACACACATAAGAATGCAAAATAAAGGCAGAGGGAAAAAATAAGATTGTGTCATGAATGAGGTAAATAGCCCAAATTCTTGTTTTGAACCCTGATTAGAGGTGGGTCATGAATACCCTTGGAGTGAAGCCAAGAGATCCACCAGGCTGTGGGATGCAGAGTGCATCCTTTGTTGAATGGGAGAGCTTATGTGCTCCTTATGACAGCGAGTCTATTTAGCTCCTGACAGCTGTTGAAAGTATTTCATGAGAAGTTGAAAAGTAGGAGCTCTCCATGAAATCTCTGTTGTCGTTTTTAAGCATTCATGCCATTGCTTAACAAAATCAGACACCGGATTAATTCTAATGGAGAAAACATACACGATAGCAAAATGTGAACCGTGTTTTAGACTCATCTAAAGAAGATCTGTCTAAGCACGCATCAGCCCATCCAGCCTAGACTCGCTCAGTCACAGACATCTGAGAGGAGGACTACCTTACCATAGGGTTGGGGTTATTCCCTATGAGATCCCAGCCTCTCCCTAGAGTTAGACATTACTGTTCTCACGAAATCTGGAAAGCAGAATAGATATTCCAGACTTGACCAGCTCTTTGCCTCAAAGGCCTCGAAAGTACGGAGTTCTGTGGTTGACTATCCACACTGCGGCCCGAAGAACTATGTTTTAACCATCTACATCTAACACTACTAGAAACTTCGTTTTGTTCTCATTTTCTTTGTAGTGATAAGGAGATCTTCATGCAGGATCAAAACCAAAGTAAACAAGGAGAAAGATATCCCTTGATTTATGCAGCAGAAGAGAGCATAAGTCATACTTCTCTGACTTTTGAAAGAAGAATGATTCCTGGACAGTCAAATGGGAAAGTACTGTTTCCAGTGTCCTGCAAAACAATGTCTTGAAGGGTAATCCTTGGACATGGGATAGTCTGAGGAGGTTTTACTTCCCAAAGTATTTCATTCTTACCCATATCAGCTGTTCCACACCCCCTCACACTTTACCTTTCTGTGTTTGTAATAGAGGAGAAAGCCATCATGCTTCAACACGAACCACCTTTTCCTCCAGCCCTTCACAAAGCCCGAGTGAGTCCTCTTATGCAGGTAACCACGGCAGGTGGGCCACGGGGTATTGGGACAGCGGCTGATGTCGGATGCCACCACCATAGTCAAGATGTCTGGACCTACAGGCATGAATTTGGGAAAGTTCAGCGGCTGGACATTCTATAATCTTCTGGAGGGGCAGAGACTATGCAGAAGTAATGATTGGAAAAACAGTTCTGGTTCTAAAACCAGAGAAACAGAATGCAAACCCGTGGGTTTATGAAGAAAATAAGAACTGAACAGTTAGCTCTCTGTTGACTCATATGTCAGTGGTGAAACTTACCTGGGACCCAGGTTTCCTGAACTGTATAAAACTCCTTCATCCTAACCACAATGGTTCTGATAACAGAGTCTGTGCAACTTCACTAGTTATCGATTCAAGCCAATTCCTTAAACATCTCGATTTACTTCCTAAGAAGCATGCGGAGGTATGCGTCACTCTTCTATTTTGCTTTTATCTGCAACAATCAGCTTCCTTGATCTAAGTCCCTACTTATACCTTTTGCTGAAACTGTCCCTTATCAAAATCCTTGAGTTGAGAGAAAGGGGGTCTGGGAGGTGCCTGACCCTTTTCTTCTTCCAGGTTATGTCAGGACTTTACCGGAGCTTCCAGTTACTGTCTTCCTTGGGAATGTCTTCTTTGCTGGACTCCCATGACACAGGGCGGCTACAGAGTACAGCTTGTGGACATTGTCTCTGTCCCTGTTAATCCGAGGTCGCTGCCTACCCACAGTGTTTTTTTGCTACCAGCGCAGACACCACACACTTACCTTTTGATGCCTTAAGACAGCTCTCTGAATGCCATGCAGACGGACAGCAACCCTGACACGCTTTGAAGACTGCAAATGGGGTATGACTTCATTTACAATTCCTCTGAGAGAGAGGCCACATCCCTAAAGGAGGACATTTGGCCTTGGTGGCGCTGACTTCATCATGATGTCTGACATTGAGATTACCGATCTGTTTAGAACTGTCTATGGAAATGGGGGTCAGCAAGGAGACTCATCTTCTATAACTGACAAGCTCCAACCCAAGGGATCATTCCTGGCTGAGCCACATGGCCCTGAAAATAAAGATTTGTCCCAGAAAGGCTGACACAGTCTTAACTTTGGCAGCGCTCAAAGTACCTTGGTAATTAAATAACTCTCAGTATGTCAAGATAATTCTTCATTGCCATGTAAATACATTTTAATTTATTGAACTGCCCTTAAGCTCCTGTCAAAAACACATCCAGAAAAATTAAAAGAAATGCTCCAGATTGACCGGCAACCCACAGATGTCTTTGTCTTTGGACTACAGTCCCCAAAGAACTGCAGTCCTGGACTAATGTGCGCAGTTGACACATCTGCCAATTTATTTATGGACTGTAGCAGCGGGCTGCCCCCGAGGTCATTTTCCTCTTGCTTACATAGACTGCATGCTAGTTTCTCTGATACCGATCAGACTAAGCTTGCGCTTCAGCCTGGTCATAAACATAACATGGTGCACCATGAAAAATTCTCTCTGGGGCGAGGATGCAGCTGGCTCTGCTGCTGCATGGTTTCATCATGTTAGAGGAACGTTGCTCGTACCCAGAGTGAGGACATGAGCCTGATGCATGGGGAGTTGCTGAGCTCCAAACAGCTGTCGGGAGACAGGGGTTTTATATTCTTCACCACATGCTACTCAGGGCCCAGAGGACTCAGGCTTGACATTCACAGAAGAACTTGAATGAGAGTTTTAGACTTTTGATATCACATTTTACATAATATCTGTAGCCATTGTACTTTATGCATTAAGGGAACTAAAAATTCAAGGGTCAACATTTAAAACCCCCTGTGGTGCTTATTCACCTACTCAGCCTACAATCAGGAAATGTCTTGATTTGATACTTAACAAACTAACAAACAGCAGTCAGTGGTTCCCCAAACTCTGTGCCTTCATCCGGCATGAGCCTTGGCATTCTGTATTTGTAGAAAGTTCTCAGGTGATGTTCAAATACAATTTCAGTTGCAAGTCTCCAGGCTCTCCTGTTTCCAGGAGGCCCTGCGGCTTGGCCCTTGCCACTGACTATAGTATTTCTTCCTTTCTTTGACCATGGTTTAGTTTCCTTTGACCAAAATTATTTTTAACTCTAACGTATCTCCTAAAAAGAAAGAAAGAAAGAAAGAAAGAAAGAAAGAAAGAAAGAAAGAAAGAAAGAGAGAAAACAAAACGATTAGTTCCTTCCCTCCACATTACACCTGTTCATCAATTTCCTGACCCTAGGAATGGATGTGCATAGCCATTGCCTTTATCTACTGGGCACTATGCTTGCTTTGAGTAGTACATGGGATGAAGGAAGCAGATAGGTGACTGTCTACAGCCTGCAGTGAAAGAGTCAGGAAAAATGTCAGTTTCATAAGATAAAGGAGTTTTGAAACCCCCTCGTTACCCACCCCAGCTCTTTAGTGACAAGAGTCCTTCAAAACAAAAGCTCCCCAGAAAATCTCTTCTTTCTTCACATGTTGGCCCATGTTTGGAAGTGCAGTATTCGGTGAGGTTATTGACAGCTACAGGGGAACAGAAAAATAATTTCTTTTTCTAATTCACACTCTCTCCTTGGATCGCTGTCTTATTATGCCACCAATCTTAAACTGTGTCAGAGTCGCACCTCCGCTGTCAGACAAACTCTACCACCCTGGCAAGTGACAAGGAGAAATGTGCAAGATGTGTTCTGTCCCTGAGGGCGCATGCCAGGGGCTGCAGCTGAGAACCTAGCCCCCAGGGGAACTAGTGTGTTTGATTTTCCTAAAGCCTGTACTTAGTGAAGAAAGGTCCCCATAGAGCAAACGCATGCGTGCTCATTGAGCTTCCGTGTGTTCCTTTACTATCTATATTGGTGATTAAATGTCACCAACCTATCCTGTGTGATGAAATCTCTTCGAGTCTGCCAACTATCAGCCTTCTGAAGAGCCAAAATCATTGTATGAGGGCAACCTAATTCAATGAAGACTCAGCAGAGTGTGGGGCTTAATCCTAGCACCTATGGATGACTGAAGGTCAAGTAAAGGGATCCCAGATTGAAGGCTGCCCTGGCCTGTTATAATGAGACCTTGTCTCCAAAAGCAGGGAATCATACAGAGGCCCAAAGGGGCACGACGTACAGCGTCGCCGTTTTAGATACGGTACCGAGTGCCTTTCAAAAATCAGTTTTGTCTGGGTCAAGGTCGATCAGGTATGTCCTACAGAACCACTGACCCAGTTTGCTTTGCTCAACTTGCCTTCACCATCATTGCCTATGTATTTCAGAACAATGTTTTAGCCACAATTATGTATGGTAGGTTCCATCCATGGGGCACGCCTTGTTGCTGTCAAATCCAAGGGCAGCGTGCCCACCAAAAGGCTTCAATCATGCCCCAGGACGGTCTTTGGAGTTCTGATTCCTTGCTTTGCTGTTATTCTTTCTTCAAGTTCAGTAATTTATTTATTTTGTCTTTCAAGCTAGGTTTCACCAAATGGGCTTGATATGGATAGGCATGTTACCATACTATCCTGTGTATGTCTGTCTTCTTATTTTACGTTAAGTGATGTCATGCTGTTGTTTTTCTGTATGCCTGTCTCTCTCTTCATCCCCATTTTGTTTATTCCTGTCCTTTTGTTTTCAACTTGAAACCATTTTTAAAATACTCTACCTGTGATGCTTCAAAGTGAATAGAAACGCAGAGCCTGCGTGCATTACAACACAGGTTTACACATTCCCCTAGTGATAGTCCCCCAGGCTGACTCTAATTCCTTTCTACCACATAAAATACAAATGCCCTTGGATTTGTAAGTAGTTTTGGGGTTTATCTGTCTAGAAGTACAACTGTTAGGTCCTAAGATTTATTAGGTACTTCATTAGGAAGCACAGATTGCTCTCTAAACTTCCATATCCCAGTAAGTACACAGAGATTTTCATTTTCTTACTATTATGTCCCTGTCAAAAGCTGGTGTGACAATTATTATGTGACACTTTAAAATAATATGGAAACTAAAACATCATCCTGTTGACAATTTACATTGTTTTTGATTAGTGGCAAAGCTGGCCCATAATTTCTTTTACTCACATTGATTTCAACTTCAAAATTGAGATCTGATATGAATGAAGTCCACTTCTGTATGTAGAATAATATATACATCATTGTCAAAATTTTGATGAGTAGTTGAGTATTTTTTGAGCCTTCTAGTCCTTTACAGATTATTAATCTATTCTATGTTCCTAGAAAACACCGCATGCTTATATGTTACTATGTGTTTGGAATATACTTTTATGCCTGATACAAAACATTCTTTTGATATCTTGCCCTATTTAAAAATAATGTAGCCTTTAAAGACATTTGCTTTTCTGCATGTTCGCAGGTAAGTTTTCCAAACTACCCATTCATTTTAATTAAATTTTATTGTGATATTAAAAATTTTAGAGTGATTTTTGGGAGAATTAAGATCTCTCTATTTTTTAACCTATGAATGCATGAAAATAGTTTTTATTTCCAAGCACTTAGTCCTCTCTGTCACACAGGATTGAACCAGAAGCTTTAACACTGCACACAATATTCTACAGTGAGCTGTATATCAATCCTACATCTTGTATAGACCTTGAATCATATTTTTCCATAAAGTTTTTCATTCTTTGGTAGATTAATTCTAAACACTTCACATTTTTGTTGCTATTGATAGTCATGTGAAATTTTCCTCTTTCTTTTTCTTTCTTTCTTTCTTTTTGTTGATAGTACAGGTATATACTGCTAATTTTTAAAATGTTATGTTATTTTTGAGATTTCTTCATTAAAATATTATGTCATTTTTGAGATGACATCATCTCCCCCTTCCCTTTCATCTCTCCAACCCCTCCCATATACTCCTCTTTGCTCTCCTTTAAAGTCATGGCTTCATTTTCATTAATTCTTGCTGCGTGAATATATGCAGAACTTTCCCAGTCTCTGTGTGTATGTTTTTAAATTACCAGTTTGTATAGGAGATCTTGGTTTGATGAGTCCTCTTTTAGCTGTAAGTTTTGTTCCATTGTAGTCACAAAGTCTTCAGTAAGAATTATTCTATTTCTTCTTGGAATGTGTACAGCCGTTTCTCTTGCTTGTATTACATTGGCTTGGCCAGGACTTTTGCTATTATGATGAGCAGGGTTGTTATAAGTAGTACTGCTTTTGTCAATTGCAAAAGAAATATTTCCAAGGTTTCTCTGTTAACTATTTTTTGTTTATATGCATGTTCTTTTCTATTTTAGTTGTCTTGGATTTTGGTTATAATATGGTTTAGAATAAATGTTCTTCGAAATCTTATATGTTCAGAGATTGGTTGTCACCCTCTGGCTCTGTTGGGAGGTGGACAACCTTAGGAAGTAGGTCTCAATGCCAAGAAGTTAGTTCATTTCCTGGGACTGCAGGCCCTTTCCCCGCCCTCCCCCTTGTGTGTTGCTTTCAGGCTATGGGAGGGCGCTCATAATCCTTTAGCCCATGTTACGGACACAACAGATTACCTCCACAATTCAGAGCATCAAGATCAAATAACCATGGGCCAAAACCATGTATCATAATAAAGTCTGCTTGCTATCTAAAATATTTTGTCATAGCAATAAAAAGATACATAATCAGGTAGCCTTTATAAGGGATGAAATTGCTATTTTTTCTACATTTGGAACATTAAAATTAAACAGTTGCATTGAACTTTATTGAGGAATTCTTTGGCTCGATATACAACTAATAGAGTTAATAGGGACTTTAAAATGATTTCTTTGCACCTATTTACTATGTTTAAGGTGAAGCTATTCTGCTTTATATTTCTTTTTGGCAATGTGTTTTATCTGAGATTACTTTAGATGGTCTCTCTAAAGTCATGAATGCCAACAACCCTTTGTCATTCATTACATTAAATCATTTTTTTCCTGGATATTGTATTTGAGTTTCTTTAATATTTTGAGGATGTTACTCTACAGTACTCAGGAATCTGTTGTTGTTAAAAACTCTGATTGCATTTAAGGTCTTTTAGAGGTGACACACTGTTTTCTCCTGGATGGTTAAACCATTTCTCTTTATCCTTAATATTTGTGTGCCTAAGAGTTTTTACATCCATTTATTTGATAATATATAAGCATTTTAAAAGTTCTCTTTATATTCATTAATCCTGAAAACATTTTCTTATCCTTTTTTCCCCCATGGGATAGGGAGATAGCTTGGTTGGTAAAGTGTTTTCTGAAGCACAAGGACTCCAGTTGATTTCCAGACACTGTTTTAAGAGCCTCATGCTCTATACGCTGAGCTAGCTGGGCAACCCGAAACTGGAGTTTAAAAGCCATGCATGGTGGCCTGTGCTTAGGATTCCAGCGTTGGAGAAGCAGGGACCAGACAATATCTTGGACTTACTAGCCAGTTAACCTTGTGGGTCAGTGATTTCCATGTCACTAAGAGAGCCTGCCTTACAGAACAAAGGGAAGAGCACCCTTGGAATGACACCCAAAGTTGATCTCTGGCTTCTACATGCATAAGCATACATCCACATTGTCTTAGTCAGGGTTTCTATTCCTGCACAAACCTCATGACAAAGAAGTAAGTCGGGGATGAAAGGGTTTATTCAGCTTACACATCCACATTGATGTTCATCACCAAAGGAAGTCAGGACTAGAATTCAAGCAGGTCAGGAAGCAGAAACTGATGCAGAGGCCATGGAGGTATGCTACTTATTGGCTTGCTTACCCTGGCTTGCTCAGCTTGCTTTCTTATAGAACCCAAGACTCCCAGCTCAGGGATGGCACCACCCACAATGGGCCCTCCCTGCTTGATCACCAATTGAGAAAATGCCTTACAGCTGGATCTCATGGAAGCATTTGCTCAAGGGAGGCTCCTTTCTCTGTGATAACCCCAGCTGTGTCAAGTTGACACACAAATCCAGCCAGTACACACATACCCGTGCACCCCACCAGAAACATATACATGTATGTACACACACACACACACACACACACACACACACACACACGCACACACACACACCAGATTTTCCTTTGCATTTATTTAATTTTTCTCTTCTAGGCATTCTTGACTAAGATAGCTGTTTTTTTTTTATTATTTATTTATTTATTTATTTATTTATTTATTTTTCTGGTTTTGTCCTTTGTGTTTAACTGTTTTTGTGTCTGCCTGACTCTTTTTCTTCCTTCCCTTCCCTTCCCCTCTCCTTCCCTTCCTTTCCCTTCCCTTCCCTTCCCTTCCCTCCCTCCATCCCTCCTCACTTTCTCCTTGACACTTTCAGTGAGCATTAACTTTCTAGTTTGGACTACCTAATGTATTTTCATTGTATTTATTTTGTTATTCTGTTCACATACTACGTTTTTCAACATTTGTCTTCTTTATACTTAGCATTGACAACAGGCTCTTCTTTATAACCACTTTTCTGTTTCATATCCTATAAATGTCCTCCTTGACCAATTCAACGATGTATATTGATTTGATTTTACACTTTCAATGCCTGTTCTCTTAGATGTATTTGTTCTCCCTTGCTGATCGCAGATCGTTCATATGTTGACACCCTTTCCCTGCGCTGTTTCTCAGGTTCTTTATTATTATTATTTTTTACCAGATAATACCTATTGTTTTGGAAGTATTAAAAATATTTTGGAAAATATGCACTGTAGCAAGTTTAAACCTGCAATCAGCTCTCTCTGGCACCCGCGTCCCAGCCCTGGTGAGTGTGGTGGTGCTTTCCAGGGCATTGAAAATGCCCTGGCTGCTGGCTTGATCTAGCTGCTATGTTTGCCTTCATGGAAGGTGACCAAGAATCTCAGAAAATCTCTTGATTATTCTACCAGAGATTTCACTGTTTCTGAATTAAAAGCTGTGCCATAGTCAGTTAGCCCTAAGTATGTGCAGGAGATGATCCATGAATATAGAATGATTTATGCCTGTATCCAGGTTGGTGCATCTCATTGACTGTCCATAATAGGTGTTGTCAATTTTCTAGTATTCAGTGGTACTGAGGTAGAACAAGGCTCACTAGGAATCCATGAATAACAAAGTCAGTAGTAAATGCTTCCTCCTGCCTATTCCTCACAGGAGATACTGAGCCTTCTTCTGGTATTTAATGTAATTCTCACCCTTGCAACAAATACAAGTATGATGTCATCATTTCCTTTCTCTTTCTATGTTCTTCTTTAATATCTCAGATCTGTAATTTATGGTCTGCTTTGAAGGTATCTCTAGTATTGAATTTGAGGGCTGGCGAAGACAAGGGGGTCATAATCTTTTTAAGAGAGGGAAGTTAAGGTCGAACCCAGATTATAATAGAGTATATAACCCATTCTTCCAAGTAATTCCCAGGAGCAAACAGCTCAAGCTAAGATGTTGAAGTCACATGTCTCCAACTGTCACTGTCATTTCACCATCTTATCCATAAACCAGAAACTCCTTCATTCAAGGTTTAGAGATGTTCTCTGTTTGCCTTTAACTTCCAGGAATGGTTATAAACAATATTAAGCTTTTTGGAGACAAAAAAACACTAGGGATAAAAGTATTACTAAAATATTATTTAATACAGAAAATGAAATAACAAGGAATTATCTTTGAGAACAATTAAGTACAAAAGTAATGAAAAACATTGCCTTACTGTTTTATGTTATCAATTTATTAGTGTAATCATGATCATAAATCCTGCATTTCTAAACTGTGCTTCACAAAGGATAAATGTTAGGGCAAGACCTATGAAAGTTGTTGCACATGCTAACTGATGAAAACCTTGAGTTCCTGGCATATCCAGTACACATCCTTACAGAACAATGAAATATCAAGTCAACTTCTACCTGGAAACAATTCAGAATAGTTAAGTAGAATGCATTTGTTGGTGGTTTTCAAATGTTAGTCTGTACTAGAGAACTCTTGGCTCTTGTTAAGTCCACAGCTTGAAAGAAGGCAAGTGACCCTTATCAGGGCACCTGTGGCTTATTCCAAATGCATATTTTAAATGCTATCTCATTGTCTAATAACCCTTCAGTGTATCACAACATCCATACAACCTTCAGGAATTCAGGACGAAGATACCATATCAAATAATCCCGAGATGAAACTCAATATTTTCTAGTCGAATCTGTTTTTCTGTGAGACTTTAAGGACTTATCAAATGGTGCCAAAGAAAGTTATTTGTCAGAGAGAACAATGACATTAGTCTGTCTACAATTTACTGTGAGTGGATGCAAGGGTGTGGGTGTGTGTGTGTGTGTGTGGGGGGGAAGCTTGTTATCTCTAATTGGGTGATGGTCCCAATTGTGTTGGAACTACTTGACACACAGGCCTCAGGTGATCCTAAGAGAATTTTTAAAAGCCTCAGAACTGGGATGTCTGTCTTTCTGTCTTTCTATCACACACACAAACACACATGCCATACTAAAATCCTAAGATTTTATTTACCTCTACAAACATTCTGCAAACAAATGGAAAGAAGGAGGGAAAGAGCATACATAAAAAGAAATGAAATGAAACCATAAATGAATTCTCATAATGGCTATATGGCTTTGGAAGAAGAGTGTATTTTGCTTACTGATATTTTCCGGTTTCACCTTGTGGGCGGCGATGCCTGGTGTTGAGGTGAGATTTAATTACTAAGTTACAACATCATGTTGATAAAGGCATCCCTCTCTAGCTACCAACTTCCTCCCTTTGAATTGCCTGTGTATTGAGCTCTTAGCATTTTCAGTGAACTCTGGAGTCTGTAACTGGCCCACCTACCTTTCTTTGCAAGGTGCACAGCTTCTGCATGCTCAACACTGGTGACCTCAGTGCCATTGACAGACAGCACCACGTCTCCAATCTGGAGTCCAGCTTCCTCAGCAGCACTGTCTGTAGGTAGACAGACGACAACAGTCTCCTTAATAGAGGGTCCCACACAGAATGTCCTGCTGTTTGTACTTAAAAAAAAAAAAGAGTTTTTCTATAGGGCCTTTACTCCCACTGTTAGACAATTGCTTATGTCATTAATAAGAAAGAAAGTGTTCTCTTCTCGGCCTCCCTTTCACTTCTAGGACTTACACATTCAGCCAGGCATTTGAGAGGCTCCTTTGCAACACAATAGCAAAGCTGTTCTGAAACTCAATCTATTCATCAGCAAGGAGGTTGAACTACTGCTTCTCATTCCCCATGGCTGGGAGGTCTCTTTGTAACCCTGAGAAAAATCACTTAACCTCAATATCTTCATCTCTAAGAAGGGGGCTAGGGGCAGAGCCTCTCCACAGGACTGCTCAGGGAACAAGTAATTGAAATACTTATGAAGTTGTGGCAAAAACAGATCTTGGAGTAGTTGGGGGCGGGGCTGAGAAAAGACAGAGAGTTGCTTTCACTTGAATTGTTTAGGCTCCTCTCTGGGTCTTTTCAGATAGGAAACCGAAAATAGCCTCAGGTTTAGGGGACTGAGCTGAGAAGGCTGGAGGCCCATTCCAGGGGGTACTTTGTTCCTTGGATTTCTCTCACTTTCACCACTTTCCCATCTGCAACAGACTTCCATATTTTCTACCAGTTAAAAGTCAATATACTATTTTAAGGTTAATTGGTTTTTAAAAATATGGTCTCCTATGGATTTGACCAAAATTCTTCTTACACCAAGTAGCTTCATTCTGCTTTTTCTTCATTCAGTTAAAACCCATTTCCCCTCTCTTTGATTGCATGCTGAGTCTATCTGTACTGTTCAGGGACTCACAGAGAAGCTTGAGCAATAGAAAGTTTTCAATATGGAGAATGTCACTGAACTCTTCAAAGAGTGTTTCTTTTAAATATTACCTTTCCATATCAATTTTGTGTTTGTTTTTTTTTAATGCATATGAGCATTTTGTCTGCATGTATGTCTGTACACCAAGCTGATGTCTGGTGTCTGCAGAGACCAGAAGAGGAAGTCACATTCCCTGGAGCTGGAGACACAGATGGTTGTGACCATTGTGGAGTGCTGGGAATCAAAGAAATATTGATATTGCCTGGAATGACAGCCAGTGCTCTTAAACATTGAGCCATATCTCTAGAACCAAAGAATATTAGTTTATTATTATTATTTTTTAATCTTTTGGTTCTTTGAGATATGATTTCTCTGTGTAGCCCTGGCTGACTTGGAAACTCCTCTGTAGACTAAGCTGGTCTTGAACTCACAGAGCTATGCCTCTGGCATGTTTGAGTGCTGGGACTGAGGCATGAATCACAATGCCTGACCAAGAATGTTAGTTTTAAAATGAGGCTCAGTTGCTAAGGGCCACATAACTAATAAGCCATAGCTCATTCAATTCAGAAATTGAAGTAATCATTGACAGTCCTGCTCATTTATATACTATTCTGCTTGTAGTATATTACATCTCATGGTACATAGTTGATTTATTTGAATCAATTGCAACGAATACCTGGCTCCATTGTCTTAAAGGGCTCAGAAAATTTGTTTATGGCATTGCAAAGTAACAACATAGATCCAATGAAATTTCTTATTATTTTCTATATTCCCTATAACACCAGCTATTGTCTTAAAGGTTAACGGTCATTCAACAAATAGATATTGAATGGATAAATGAACCACTCCAAATTATATGCTATAGATTTTGTTGTCAAGGACCTTCAGTTCTACTGGGAAGGAAAGGAGGAACAGAACAGAAAAGACAATTTCATTTGCAGCATAGCAGGTGATAGCTATAAAACAAATTACAAAGAAGATATATATATATATATATATATATATATACACACATATACATGTATATCTATATATCTATGCACATACATACATACATACATGTTGTGATTGGAGAGAAAGGAATTCTCATTCCAGTTCATGATGATTATGAAATGACTTTCAGGAAAAGGACAATATTAATTGATATTAATGACTCTGATATTAATGACTCAGTGAATTCTGTTTCATGAGTGTTAGGGAGGACAGAGTGACGGAGACTGCTAGTGTTATACAAAGCTAACTCCTCTGCTGCCTGGGCTCACAGTGGTCAGTCTTTCTCAGATTCCTTTGAAATTGGGCATGCAATACGAAAAAGGCCACTTTTATTCCTAGCCACTGGACTGTGACCAAAAGTGTGTCCCATTTATGGGCCTAGACCCTAAGCACACAGGAAAGCCATCCTCTCCCTCTCCTTTGTTCCATTTGTCTGGAAAGTACGGTGACTTCCGAGTCTTAAAGGATGATAGATTCGTAAGGAAAAATGGAACCCAGACCATGAAGCGTTACGTGGGGTAAAACTCTGAAGAACGTCCACACTGGACTACTACCATATCTAATAACCTTTTGTTTCATTTGTCTTGAGTCATGCTTATCTTTTTGTTGCCAAGTTAGCGTGATTTCAAAACACCAGCATACCCAAACCACTTAGTATTCTAAAGAAAGGTATACAGGCAGAGTTAGTGACTCAGGTGAGCTGGCACAGAGGCTGTAGGTTAAGAGGCATTGGCCTTGGTGATAACATAAAGGAGTCAGGCAAAGGGGAAAGGGTGTTAAAGGTGAAGACACACAGTTTTCACCAGATCTTCTGACACTGGAGAGATATTAAACATTGAAAACTCGGTGTATGCTTTATATTCCAGGCTTTAGGAAGATTAATTTAGGATACAGATAGACTAAGCTAAACAGACTAACGTGGATATTATTACTAAAATGTATACAACACTGGAACATAGCTCTAGGGATTAGTGGAAGCGTACCAGCCTGTCACACAACTTGAAATGCTCCGCTGCACTCATTTGGACACCCAGTACCTATCTGTCTTTAATGAACCATAAACATCCCACCAGCAAGTAGAGTTTCTCATTTGTTTATCATGGCATTTTCTATACTAAGATAAGCTCTGATATATGGAAGGAAATTTGAAAACATTGGTTGAATGTGTGCTTGCTTTTAGGTACATTGAAATAACCATGGAGTATATAATTTAAAATGTTCATTGGGATGAATGAAAAGTGTGTTTGGGAAGGAGGGGAAGCTCAGAGGTAGCCTGCTTGCTAAGCATGAGTGAGGCCTAGAGTTCAGGCCAGAAAAAAACGAGAGAGGAGTCGAAGCGTGAGTATTAAGGTAGAACCAACAAATAGATTGATAACTCAGACATTGTAAGGAAAGAAATATAGAGCAATGAAGATTAAATTTAAAAAATAATTACTATTAGTAAGGGAGAGAAAGGAGGGAAAGAGACTGGACAAAGAGATACTTAAGTCAGGCCCTAGAAAACAGAGTCAGTAGAGACCACAATGAAGAAAGGGCTTAGCTGGTACACTACAGCATGCAGACTTGAGCTTGGATGCCCACCGTTTGTGTAAAACGCTAGGCAGGGCAGTGGACAGCTGTAATCCCAGAGTTGGACAAAGAGACACAAGAAGGATCCCAGGGCCTTCCAGTTAGACAATCAGTCCAAAAGGGTAAACTCAAGGTTTAGTGAGAGATTTGTCTGAAAAAGTAAAGTGGAAAGCAAGTATGGGAGGCATGTGATGTTGACTAACATTCATGAGCACACATGTGCTTACACAATTACACACACACACACACACACACACACACACACGTTTGCATATGGACACATATGGATACACAGAGAGGGGAGAAAGGGAGACAGACAGAGAGACAGAGAGAGAGAGACAGAAAGAGACAGAGAAATAAAGCAGAGAGACACAAGAAAAAATTCAACATGAAGAGAATATCAACATTTCCATATCAAGGTCATAAAAGCAACTATAATAACTTCATAATTAATCTTAATCTATTCAAGACACTAAGAAAAATGAGGACTCTTTTCAAAAGAAGAAGGGCAATAGAAGAAATGTGAGCATTTGTACTAATCAATATGGTAAATGTTTCACTAGATAAGTCAACAAACACTAGAAAACCTAAAACCAAGAACATGTTTAAGTTTTCTAAGTAAAATTTGCTTTAAAATAAATTTTTATTTAAAGGCTCTATCACTATGAAGATACTTCTATCCTGATTATACAATTTGATGTTTTTACTGGTTTTTTTTTTTTTTTTTTTTTTTTTTTTTTTTTTTTTTTTTTGCAGTGTTGTTCTGGATTCCTTTGTACTCCTACTAGTATTTATTATCTAGACTTTTATTTTAATCATACGTGTGAGTAAAATTGTTGTCACTGGTTTTTCTTTCTCTGATGAAATTTGTTTATAATTTGTTTATAGATTATTTGTTTATCTTCTTCAGGTAAATTATCTATATACAGCTTTGTTCATTTTAAATTGTATTATCTCTTTATTATTGATTATGATACCAACTCTAATCATTGTTGGTAGGGATTGTTATAAATAGCCACTCTTGTGGCTGGTTCATAGATCTGCCTTTAATTTTAAATAGTGGGCACTAGCCATTGTACTATGGATTGTCAGGTATCTTACAAGATTCATCTTTATCTAATAATGATGCTGGAGTTGTTACGTATAAGGGCTCAATTGGGGACAGAGATGGTTCAAGGTGACTTGATAATACAACACACAAATGCTTGCCATATTTTAGGCTAGTCTTGGTACAGAAGTATTCAACATAAATTACCCAGGAAGGTATAGGTAATAGAAAACATGACTATGGTTTTCTTTTTCTTTTTCTTTTTTATTAGATATTTTCTTTACTTACATTTCAAATGTTATCCGCTTTCCTGGTTTCCTCTCCAGAAACCCCCTATGCCATCACCCCTCCCCCTGCTCACCAACCCACCCACTCCCTGTTCCTTGTTCTGGCATTCCCCTACACTGGGGCATCAAGCCTTCACAGGATCAAGTGCCTCTCCTCCCATTGATGCAAGGCCATCCTCTGGTTTTCTAAACTTGCAATTCCCCCCAAATAGATATACTTCTAAATTTATTAGGGAAAGCTAAATAGAAGTTACTTCGTGCTTTCATGAATATTTACATATAATGCAGATTCTAAAACCCTTCTACTTAAAAAAAAAAAAAAGAAGAAGAAGGATGCACGTTTCCCTTTGAAATTTGTAGTCGAACAGTAGCATTTTCCATTCTGGAGCTTGAGAAAGTCAGGCTTTGTTCATCAATTCCTCCCTTGCCTATCCTGCCTTAAATGTATAGTTTTCTTTCTGTGTTTGCTCTCTATCAAAGTTGAAACATCTGTTTCTTTTGTTTATGCCAACAGATCTCACAGGCACTTGGCTTTCACAGAAACTGTTCATGCAGATGCCAGCCGGGTGTGGGCAATTAGTTGTGTAAGTGCCAAGCAAGCTCACACTCTGTATACTTATAGATAATCATTTCCACCCCACCTACAGGTCTCTTCTCTTTATCTTTTTCATCTTTAGTATGTAATTAAGCCTCTGTACTGCATCCAGAACAATGTTTTATAGTATGAATAAGATTCTCAGAAGGGCTGAAAATCTGTGTAATTTTAAAGTCCCTCAACCCCTCATTTAGTAGATTTGAGTAGACAATGGATTTCAGAGGGATTCTCAGCACTGAGAAATACATGTAAGAAAAAAATGAGAGAACTATACTCAGCAGCTACGCAAATCCCTGCCAGGGCAGCACTTTCTTATGTGGAATAAAATCCTGGGTTAACTATGTATTGTAGCATTTCTGTGACAGAAAACACGCTTTAGCTTTCTTATTGCAAAACATCTCAGGGCCCAGTAAATTAAAATTTCCCTGCAGAGCACACTGTATTATTTGTTTTGTATTAGACTGACAAAAATATAGTTCATTATCACAACTGAGCAGTTGCAGAGATATCAGAAATTAACTCTGCAATGGTGGATTTTCATGATTAAATTGACTTGAATCACCAAGGAGACATACTGCTTGGGTGGAGATGACTGTGTGCGGTACTATTGTGTCCACTGGCTTGGGTCTCAAATTGAATAAGGAGGAGAAGGGAGAGAGGAGATGGAGAGGAAAGGAAGGAAGGATGAAAGGAGGGTAGGAAAGAGAGAGAGAGGAGAGAGAGAGAGAGAGAGGGAGAGATCAAATGGCTAAGGACCAACTCTCACCTCTCTTTGCTTCCTGGTCTGCCCAGATAGGAGGATCCCTAGTCCATACTCCTGCCACTATGGGCTGTATCCTCCCTTCCCTGCTGTTATACCTGGGATGTCTTCCTTGCTGCCATGGCTTGTATATTAGTCAGCATTCTCTATAGGAACAGGAGGTATAGAATGAATATTGGGTTTAAATGAATGTGTGTGGTATTATTCCACTCATGGTTTGGGTCTCAAATTGAATAAAAAGGAGAACAGGGAGAGGAGTGAGAGTAGGAAGGAGAAAATGAGGAAGTGAAAAGAAGGAGGAGGAGGGGGACAGCGAAGAGGAGGGGAGGGTAAAGAAGAGGAGGAAGAAGAGGAGAAGGAAGAGGCTGAGAAGGAGGAG
>NW_022196896.1:123686513-123691779 GCF_008632895.1 Mastomys coucha
GAAGGAGAAGGAGAAGGAGAAGGAGGAGAAGGAGAAGGAGAAGGAGAAGGAGAAGGAGAAGAAGGAGAGAGAAGAAGGAGAAGAAGAAGAAGGAGAAGGAGAAGAGGAGATTATCAAGCAGCTGATAACTGCTTCTTGGTCTGTTCATAGAAGAGGAATCCTAATCCTAATATACATATATCGAATATATATGTTTCTTTACTATACATTGATTTATTTATATATATGCTAGAGAGAGCAAGCAAGCAAAAAGAGCAGCCTTCCTTCTCTCCTCTTCTTTACATAGGGTGCAAATGGAAGGTGTGACCCAGATTACTGGTGGATCTTCCCACCTCCAAAGATCCATATTAAAAGTGGATCTTCTCATCTCGAATGAATCAATTAAGAATATAATCCCTCACAGGCATACCCAGATGTTTGGGTTTTAATTAATTCCAGATGTAGTAAAGTTGACAACCAAGACTAGCCACCTCTGTTCCACCCCTTGTCAACTTTACATATAATCATATCTCCTTACGTACTGCTTAATTTCCAGACGAAAACAAGAAACAGGTCAAAATTATGCCTATCATGATTTAATTATATCATGTACAATCACAGATGCTGTAATGCTGCCTAACATGACACCCTTTGTATAAAACACAAACATACTATAAATTTTACAACAGGTGGCAATGTTCTTTTAAGTATCATCAACTTAAATATAATAACCACTGGTACTCTCTTAATTGATGTTATACTGCATGATAAGTATTCAAGAATAGAAGAGATAAGTAGCTGTACAAAATACCTGCTCAACAAAATACGACAGGAAACATCCATTCAATTATAATCTCCATTTCAACAGGTCAAACGGCCAACTGGTATTTCAGGCTACCCTTTTCTACTATGCATTCTGTGCTTCCTCCACCTTCATCG
Source organism: Mastomys coucha (assembly GCF_008632895.1). NCBI lineage: Eukaryota > Metazoa > Chordata > Mammalia > Rodentia > Muridae > Mastomys > Mastomys coucha. The sequence continues at coordinate 123,687,432 of NW_022196896.1, forward strand.
AGGTCCTCAGCAAGTCTTGTTTTTTTCCTAGATGAGTGATCCTGAAGGATCTGTGCACTTTGTCATCTTTCCTGTATTAGGCTGCTGTAGTTTCCTATTGTTTTTAATCATAAGACATGGAAACACAGAAAGATGCCCTAAAGGATGTCCAGTACTCTAGTCATAGTCTTTCTTACCTCCATTATGGAGCAGAAATCCAATTTTGTCTCAGTAATCTGGATCAACCTTATCTAGTCAATCCATTGGTTACAGATTACAAATCAATGAACATCAGGATATCTTTTCTTCCAAACAAAATGTATGATTATGTGAGCTGCCAGAAGTTCTGCCTACTGTGAAGACTTCCATTTTCTGGTGTCTTTTAGGGTATTCCCAGAAATGGTTATAAGTTTGCAGCCCTCTGTTTCTGGGAGAGCCTGCTTTATGTGCAGAACCTAGCCCTCGCCTTTGTCTGCTCAGTCAATCGATCATAGGGTCCACCCAATGAAGTTATATGTGCATGCTTGGCAGCAGATGACATTGTAAAAAAGGGTAGGAAACATAGGCATTTGGGAAACTTGTCATGTAACATGTTTATGCCTTCAGGACATGCTTGGGCCCGATCACAACTCTGGTGATGGACTGCTTCTGCTTCCGTCCTACCTAATGACTTGGTGGGTCAGTAACACTCAGCTCATGATGGGTAGCTCATGTTGCTTGATAACTTGGTATCTCCTTATCTAATGACCAGTTTCCACTAAGGCCCAATAGTATGCTAAGAGCTGTCTCTCAAAGGGAAAACAGTTGTCTGAAGATGATGGTAGAGCTTTTCTCCCAAATCCCCAAGATCTGTTCTGTGATTCATTTATAGGGCTTGCCAAAGGTTCCAAACAGCACCTCTATCTGCCACTGCCACTTCAGGTACCACTGGGTTAGCTGGGTTGCTTGGGTCAAGAGCCTTCTCTTGTTTCCAGCCCCACTCAAAGCTAGCAGCTTTCCAAGTAACTTGGCATCTGGGCCAGAGTAACACACTCAAGTGAAGAAAAATACGCTGAATCTCCAGAATCCAAATAAGTCCACAAAGTGTTGTGTAGGGCAGTGGTCTGTTCAGGTAATTTAGGCTCAGTCAAGTAATTAGCTTTGAGCGCTGGAGCTCTAGCGGGCAGTTTCTGCCTGCTGTGGGTGGAAGGAGTTGAGCTATAACTCCTGAGTCTTTGGCTCCTATTTCAGTCACAACTCCTCACAGCGGCCCCTGCAGGAGAAGTGTGCTCTATCAGGCAGACAATGTCCTAAGCTCCTAGCATTCTAGCTGGACCCTACCCCCAGTCATTGACCACAGCCAGGCATGCCTTGCCCCAAAGATAGGTAGCCACACCCCATACAATGTAAAGGGTGATTTGCCCCCTCCTCCCTGTCTTGTTCTCTGTTCTTCTCTTGCCCTCTTCCTCTCTCTCTTGCTCTCTCTTGCTCTTTGTCTCTTCTCTCGCTCGTTGTTCTCCTCTCTTGCCTTCTTGCTCTTTTGCTTTCTTCCTCTCCTTCTTCTTTCTCCTCTTCTCCTCTCCTTCCTCTCCTTTCCTTCTCTCCACTTGACCGGCCTATTTTCTCTTCCCTATAGTAATATTTCATTTATATATTGCCTCCTTTTTGACTAACACACCTCACCACAGGCCCCAGCAGTAGGGTTGCAGCTTCAGGCCATCAGCAGCAGGAGAGAGACTCAGGCCGAAGCAGGGAGACACCTAAGGCCTGCAGTGTTGTGCTCCTTTCTTGGTGGTGGGAGGGGCCATGTGCAATAACATATCCTTCCTTGTAGAAGGAATATCTCCACATGTCGACACCACTGGGCTAATTGGATTCTTGAATTTTGGCTGGATTTATTTTCTATCCTCTGATACACATATGTGTTACCAACAACCTACCAAAGTGTTTGTTATGGCCCACTTGGTCCAATCAGTGTAAAATCATCAAGGTAGTGTACAGATGTGATATTTTCTGGAAGAACAGATTGTTATGTTCCCTTTGAACTAAGTATGACACAGGGCAGGGGAGTTAATATATCCTTAAGGTAAAACTGTAGAGGTATACTGTTGGGAGCAGCCTGACTGCTCTGTCAGCCATAACTGCTTATTGGCACAAAAGCCTTGGCCTCCATGGGAATGTACTAGCCCAGCTGAAATCAACAGCTGCCTCGATGGGAAAGTACTGACCAAGCTAAGAACAAAAGACTATTAACCTTGCCGTCAGGCATCCAACAGCCCACTTGGTACCAGCATAGATAAGAACAAATAGTTCATTAATCTTACTGATAAGTATCTAACAACACACTTGGTTATGAAAGCCCACCTGAGATTTTGTGCTTAGACATTTAATCATTCAGCTATGAGATCAGACATCTATGGGTCCCGTAGACAAGTGCTGAACTCCCAGCCCAGTTAGGAGCAAAACAGTCATGCACAGTTGGGGGCAAAGTAGTCATGCATCATATAGACAGGTGCCTAGCAACCTGAACTTTTTACCTAGCCAATTTCCTGATCCTGAGATCATCTGCATTCCCCAAAGACAAAGGGACCCTGTCCCCTCCCCTTTCCCCATTTCTACTTGTAAGAGTATATAACCTGAGAGAGAAAAATTAAAAACTGCAGCTTGATCAGACTCCTTGACTTGCTGTCATTGTTCTTTTGCACCCCCTGTCTCGCTTTCTCTTCCAGGTGACCCCCATAGTCTCTGTTCGACTGCCCCGCAGGACAGGGCAGTATACTGCTGACCCTGCCAACTGAAAGCAAATTACTTCAAGTGGTCCTTATGGACAGGTTGTAAGAAAAGGGTATTTCCTAGATCAGTAGCTGCATGCCATGGACCAGGAGAAGTGTTAATCTGCTCAGGTAAGCACACCACATTTGATGCAGCAGCTGTAATCGGAGCCACTAACTGAGTTTTCAATAGCTATCTGGCATTCTCCATGATCCATCCTTTTCTGCTCTGGCTGGACAGGAGAATTAAAGGGAGATGTGCTGGGATCCACCACCCCTGCATCTTTCAAGTCCTTGATAGTGGCACTACTTTCTGCCCTTCTTCCAGAGTTGTGATACTCGGTTTGATTCACTATTTTCTTTGGCAGAGGTAACTCTAAAGGCTTCCATTTAGCCTTTCCAACCATAATGGCCCTCACTCCAAAGGTCAGGGAACCAATGCAAGAGTTCTACCAAGTTCTAAGTATATCTATCCCAATTATAGATTCTGGAACTGGGGAAATAACTATAGTAAAAGTTTAGGGACCTACTGGACCTACTGTTAGTAGGACTTCAATCAAAAGTCCACTAACCTCCTGACCTCTATAAGGCCCTGCTTTATAACTGAAGAGCTACAATGTTTCTTGGAGTCTCCCAGAATCAACATCAATTCAAAACCTGCATCCAACAGAACCTGAAAAATCTGATTGTTCCCTTTCTCCCTGTAAAGTCTACATTTAGCCTTGTAAAAGGCTGTAGGTCCCTCTGGGAAGCCCTGGAAAAAGATTAACTGTAAAACCCTTAGCTATTTAGTCAAGTTTCAGCCTCGGGGAACCTGGCCTTCCCTGTATTCAAAGGGTTCTGGCTCTTCTAATTGGTTCAAGTCTGGAAATTGAATCGCAGGCTGAGGTTTCCTTTTGTCACAATCCATTGTAGCCTTTCTTCCATTATTTGAGAATTTTGTGCAGACCAAACAAAATACCGTAGGCTGAAAAGAAAATCTCTTGTGTACTGTGTGGAATCACCAATGAAAAGCAGATGACTTATTAGCAAAAGGCAGAGAATAAGAGGTGAATGTTCTGGTAGAGAGAGAAGGGGGAACTCTGGGATTTAGTGAAAGGGGATGATTTGCCACTCAGACTTGGAGGGAGTCTGACTTATGAAAGTGAGGAAAGGTAGCCAACCATGACACACACATAGGATAGCACAAACAGATAATGTAAGTTAGGAGCTAGTCAGGGAACAAGCCCAAGCTTATGACCTAGACATATATTCATAAATAAAGAAGCCTTCAAGTTGTTATTCAGGAACTGGGGCATGAGTGAAAAGGCCTGAGGTTACAAATGGTGCATTGAACATGGTACTGGAAATCCAAGTTTAGAGTCTGAGAATTCACTGGTGAAAGATGGTTTCCTAGTCAAGCAGTGGGAAACTACAAGGTCAGTGCAAAAGGTGACTCAGCAGAAAGCCCTTGCTGAGGAGAAAAGCTGGCTCACCTTCAAGGGCACATTAGTTGCAGCTTCTCCCAAGCAGAGGATTGGGAAGTATGCTACTGGCAGCCTGGTGGTCTTTAGGAAAGGCAAAACCCAATTCAGGCCCATCGGGGTGGGGGTGGGTTGTGGGGTATGGGTTGTGGGGTG
>NW_022196896.1:123692072-123712891 GCF_008632895.1 Mastomys coucha
GTGTGGGGTGTGGGGTGTGGGGTGGGCTGCTAGACTGAGCTGACAGGCCAGAGTCACTGCCAGAGACACATTCTGGCCCTAGGAGCCTGCCGAGGTACATAATGGCAGAAGAAACGTTTCCCCAGAGCTGCAGTAGGACTGAAAAGCCCAAAACTTCCAAACTAGTAATACATACACGTAAAAACAGTAAAAGAGAAACAAATATTTAGTCTGAAAGTAATGAAATAAAGTCCTCCATGAGAAAATTCCATAATATTAGAAAGAATTCTCCTGAGGAAAGAGTTTAGAGGAAATTAAATAGAGAAAAAGATACTAAGTTTAGAAAGTGTTAAGAGAAATAACTACATGTAAAAAATGAAGTCTCTGAAGAAGAGAAAGAAAAACAAAAATGTTTTAAAAGCTGCATAGATGCTAAATAATTAAAAAACAGAACATAGTCATAAAAATACTGAGTTTAAATATAAAAAATAAAGTTTCTGAAGAAAAGAGAGAAAAAGAAATAAAATAAAATCTCCAAAGGAAAAAGAGAGAAAGAAAAATAAAACAAAATCTTTGTGGCCAGAGTTAGAGAGATTAAAAAAATATTTTCTATGTTAAAAAACAGAAACCATTGCATAAGAGGGCATTTGGACCTCAGTTATTTTTTTGACTGTGAACATAAAACTAAACACATGTTCAGTAATAATTGCATATATATACACATATATATATATAATCTTTAAAAAAATATCAGAATAAAACACACGTAGATAGGGAGAGGACTGAAAGATGGACTGTTAGCACAAAAGCCATAGAACAGAGACTAAAAGATTCTTTAAATCAGAGTAAAGACTCTTCAGAGGAATCCAATCTGGAACCTACAATGAGAGTTAAAGGTAGCTCTGTATTAAAAAAAAAGTTCACAAAGGCTTGAGAAATCAGAATGACAACCCAGAGAGATACAATATGCTGAGTTAAGAGTACAAATTATGCTTGAAGGCACATTAGAAAGTATCATATAATAGCTTATATGTTTCATTTTGTAGGCTTTCAAAATTTAAAATATGCACATGTGTTGATATACCATGCAACTGATACATATTCAGGATTCGGAGATGCTTTTGCCTTGAGTTCTATAAAGGCTTATTCTGAGATTGCAAATTTATTAGAGATGATGCTATCTTGGAGCTACCTTTACAGATTGAAGCTGACAATCTTTCAACATATATATGTACATATATATGTATATGCACACATTAGATTGCAATACTGTTTAGGACATTATGACATAAACATGTTATTGGGATATCTCATAATCCTACAGGACAAGGATCTGTAGAAAGATCTAACAGAACTTGAAAGAAACATAAACAGAACAGAAGCTCATAGAACAGAAGGGAAATATGGGATCTCCCAAAGAACATTTAAATAAGGCTCTATTGATTTTACATTTTAAAAATATCAATGAGAAGAATAGCACAGCTATTGAAAAGCTCCAGATCTTAGAAAAGACTACTAAATTAGATCAGTACAAATATGTGATAACTCATGTTACATTTGGGGAAGAGATTTTGTCTTTGTTTCAACATGAAGAGTTATGAATCCCAGCAAATTTAATAAAAATTATATTTAACAAGGGAAGACCTTCTGAAGATCTAGGCTGTATCCATGAAGAAAGAAGCCAAAAACAAAACAGGAAACACAAATGCTGGTCCCTCTACAGGTGAACAGCTCAGAGACATGAAAGTGTGTCTGCATAGGCAATAAATCTTGTTGGCTACAGAGTTCTCAGGACTTATCATGCCATCCTTTCAAATGGCATGGATAGAAATTTATATTACAGTTTGGCTATATCGTCCAAACTAACTTAAAAAGTTTGATATTTTAAAGTTTTTCTCTGTTTTTTACTTATCAACATTTTGTAAATGATGAGGAGAGAGAAAAAATAAGCCACAGGTGTAAATATTGACGTTGAAATGGAAGAGACAAGAGGATAACAGGCCAGTTGGAGGCGTCAATACGTAAAAATAGAGAATAGTCAAGAAGACAATATATGCTTGATGTCTCAAGATGAGGAAGGAGAAAAGGAAACTAGAAAGGAATTCTAAAATTTAGATGATTATATTAGATTGATTTGTAGCTCTGCGATGATGCGTTTGGTCTAGATTTTTAATTGCAAATAGAAGAACAAAGTCCTTTTTTGCCTGAGAGAAGACAAAAATTAGAATTCATTTTATATCTTAGAGAGAGGGAAAATGCATTGGCAAAGTAAGTTTAGTAAAGAATATGAAGAAAAGTTATTTTATAATAAGCGGTTTCTACTATGCCGGTTCCATGAGCATTTACATATTAGAGACAACGCTAATATAGCAGTGTGGCCAGGAACAGGTGATGCGATGTTTAATGTGCTTACAATTCCCAACAGTTGAAATAAATTAGGCAAGTATCTAGTTAAGAAAGATCCAAAGATAATTATGTAAAAATAGAATTTTCATTTGTTTAAAGCAGGGTCAGTACGTAGCCTAAGACAGCCTTGAAGTTTTCCTGCCTCACTTTTCTAGAATACTGGGATTACAGGAATGTACCATGATTCCTGGAATACAGTACATTTTTATTTTCAAAATTGAAAACAGCTTGAAATAGGAACACATCAAGAAGAGAAAAAAAAAAACCCTCATTTTTGAATCCACTGTTGTGTTGTACCTGTGTGATTGTTACTGACAACTTCCTGGGTGTTGGGTGTCACTGGATGTCTTGACCTGGAGCTTACGTGTCGCATGATCATCTCTCTCTGTTTTCTATTCTGTGGAAACTCGTACAAGATGAAGGACATCGCTCCATCTTCTGGCTCACGGCAGACATAGCTTTCTGATAATTCGATCCAACCACCTCATTTGACCTAACCGAGCCAGTTCAGTGTCGCCCCCAAGAGGCCATCTGAGGTTGCAAGCTTGTCTCCTTTCTCTGACTCTAGTTTGGAGTAGGAAAGCCCGAGCTGCTGAGATCATTTAGATCTACGTGGAAGCTTGGGACAGCAATGAAAAGAGTGAAACAAGCCCTGGCTCTGATGAAATGACTACATCACTGAAGCAAACCAACACCTGCACAAGCTCAGAGCCTTCAGCTTTGTGAGGCAGCCCATCTGCGCCGCTGTTTAAAGTACTTTGAGTCAGGTGCTTGATTGTATCCTAATGGACTATATTGTAGTGAAGAAACTCTGGTTCATAGCTTGAAATTCTAAGACGCAAATCCTGGTATTTATAGACATGAAAACTCAGTTGGCAAATTTTCACTGACTTTGATCTTAATATAGCTTTTTTTTTTTAAAAAAAAATGGGAACAATAATATATAAATATTAAATACTTTGCATAGAATAGTTCTCCATAATGATTCTCTGAAATACAACATAGTTTTGATATATAAATTCAAATCATCACTAGTTATAAGAAATTTAAATTATTTTTCCTAAGCAACTGATGAACAATAATGAAATACATATCCAAATTCTTGGCACCACCTTAGGTTTAAAATAAGGATATGTCATAGGGGTACTCAGGCCCAAATGATGCATCTACAACATAACTCCTACAGACAAGGCTCAAAAGATATTGAACAAAAAGGGTTGGAAAGATTATTAGAACCAGTTATCCAGAAGTCTGCTAACAGAGTGTGTCTTCTAGATATGACGAGCAAGCAACAACAATATGGCTGCCTCAATTAAGATCTGAATAATTCCAAAACAAGTAGATATCACAGCATATGTGGGAGAAATATCACAAGATGAAGAGATATAGGCAAATAATGACTGTTGAGAAACCGAATTAGTCTTCCCCAGAAATGAGCTCCTTAATTTGTTATCCAATACCAAGTGGTCAGTGGTAAAAACATATGTGTAAAAGCAACACCCAATGGAATCAGCACATCATGTTTCTATATTTGATAACATATTTGTAGCAATAACATTTAAAGGAAAAGAAACCATGAGTTGGAGAGAGATAGATAGCTGGGGTAGGGTACAGAGGAACTGAGAAGGGGAACAGGGTAATGTAATGCTTTAATTAGGAATAACATTTTAAAAGAATACCCAAGGAGGCATAATGGAAACAATCCAGGGCAAATAGAACCCCCAGGGCCACTCTGTGTTTATCTGAGGAATTCATTCTTACAAATAGCCGGGACTTTAAATCAATATGTGGTCATGGTCTGCGAACTTCTCAGTATTGTTTGGTAAACAGTCTCAGAAATTGCTTCTGTTGCACACATGCACTTTTGAAGATGGTGAGAGCATAGGTTATTTGGTGCATTTTGATAGGATTGAGAGGGCTGTTCTGGTATGAATTAAACTTTTTATGAGAGCACTTACTGGTATCCACTTCAGTTACTACGATTGGTTTGGAGAACTGAATCCGAAATCCCCAGGGATAATCTCCGGTTCCTTTGAATAGTCTCACAGTTCGCTCACGAACTGCAAGGGAAGAAAAGCATGCATTGCTCTGAGTTCACACTCCATACTATATACTTATACAGTACTTTACAAGAAGTATGTTTACTTTTTGATTCCATGTCAGGCCTAATAGATATGGTCTGAGTCGTACTAAGTAATAGAATATATTAATTACACAAAATTCTGGGTTTCACCATAATATTTTCATACAGTGCAGTCTAATTTAATTTTCGCAACATATAATGATTGTTAATATATTTTTAGAGAAGAGAATATTGGCACACAGAGGGTAGAGAGGTTAAATATTTGTGTCAAGAGTACAAAGGTTACTACAGTTAAACAACACTACACTTTAGGATTCACACTGAACCACTCTGTCATAGCTACCCCAAAAGCAAACCTAAGGTGCTTAGATTTGTAAATAAGAGAATTTATTACAACACTATTCATGAAAAAATTTAAACACAGCCTATAAAGTGATGTTTTACAAGAAGCCAAGAGGACTAAAAAACCTGGCTCACTAAGAAAAATGCAAGAGTAATTGGTTTTGAAGAGTTTAGAACTGGCATGTTGGGCTGCATTGTCAATGGAGAATCTCAAGAACATCACAGTAAGAGTTCATGAATTGTTACAGTCATCTAGCTAACTTTAATTACTGTGGTTCAGTTGTCAATCCACTTTTCCTCCCGTATTTTTCCCTGCTACTTTTATATCTTCTTTTCTATATCATTCTCTCTGCTGTGTGTGTGTGCGTGTGTGCGTGTGTGTTTCCTCACAAGTTCTACTTGTTAATCAGTTTGCTTTATTCATGACAGCAACCCATCCATTGACCCTCTTGACTTTTCTCTATCTCCATGCACTTTGCCCAGAATGAAGAAAATTCTCCAAGACTGAATTCCAGATCGTGCCTCACAGGTCATGAAACTCTCTGTTCAGAACTGTTCGGGGTTATTACTCCTCAGAAATGAAGAGAAGGTATGATTCCAGACTGTGAACATCATTAGCACTTGGCTTTGAAGACTAGTAAAGAGCAAGTAATAATAAAGCGTACCTAGAAATGTTCCTGAATCTCAGAGTAGGTTCTCAACACCAGATCGACTCTGAGATATTTGTGAAAATGATCGGTAATTATAAGATCAGAATACCAACCAGGACAAAGAATAGGGTAACCTAACATCTCACAGCGGAGATTTAATAGGATGCCCTTTCATAAAAAGGAGGAGAGCATTAGCATTTCTGGGTAATATATCTTGCTCCTTCTTTTTAACCTGCTGCATCTCTTACTTATGTAGATGTGATTTTTTTACTTCTTAGATTATAATTATTATCTCCAGGTTGAAGTGCAGGGATGTTTCTTTTTATAGGTTGCCTTTGCTTAAAGTCCACACTTAAAGGCATTTTCAGAATGCCTATGTGTAGACAAAATATAGGCAGAGTTAAAAGTCAAAGAAAATCTTGAGACTTTGAAGTGATGGATAGTGAGGCTCCCAAAGGTGGTGAGGGATGTGGGATTTCTTTGTAATCGTTGCTGACAGATGGTCTTAGATGACGGTGCCCATAATATTTGTAAAAATATTATTATTGTAAACTTATGTTATTTTTCAGAGCTTGTAAGATGATTTACTTAGTTTTTCTTTTACTTTTTTTTATATTCAGATATTCTGGGATGAATCCTTACATTTCATGTTAAGTTTCTTGTGAGATATAACAAATGTAGCAGGAGACTAAGCATTCTGCTCAGGTGTGCTCAGTCCCGACCTCCTGTTTGCTCAGATAAGGAAGACAAGCATCTGATATAAACAAGGAGACATTCTTTCTTAGTCACAGGTCCATTGCAGTCAAAAGCAGGAGTCATTAATTTACAAATATCTGCTGTGCACTTTTTTACTCCTAGAAGCGCTCTTGTGTAATAGGATTGTACTAGAAAAGACAGAGAAGAGTCGTATCCTCTTGAAGCTTGAGTGCTGGACACCTGTTGCCCAAACTGGCACCATTTGTGAGGGATGGAATGATACCGTGTCTTCCAGTGGATTCTTGAAGAGACGTTTGCTTTTGTAAAATGTCTGAGGAAAACATGTTGTTCTTCTCTTGTTCCCAGGAAAGGCATGACAATATTGCTGAGAAGGTGTTCTGTGTACCCCAGCTCTAAAGCTGTTTTCTTTAATGCTCTGCGCCTCTGGGAAAGTTTGTTTCTCATTAAAAGAATTCTCTCTTGGCACATGTGATTGGACAATGTCTTATTGAATCTCCTAATTTAAGAGGCAGGACTGGGGAATTCAAGGACTTCGGAATTAATATTTCAACACTCTGAGATAGGCTGGTAGCTAATCAGGAAAAAAAATGAAAAGCAGAAATCCATTTCTGACTGCTGTAACAATAATTTGCTAACATCTCTACTTTTCAAGGTTTCTTGTTCCCTCTAGGTTACTCTCTTGATACTATCTTCTGCTTCTGACAGGTTGATTTACCCAACAAATACTCTCTTAACGAGAGATTTTTATATGTTGATTCAAATCAAATCATATTTGTCTTTTTATTATTCCATGAAATTATTAAATAGCTATTGCTTTCAAGGTCATGTTTCTGTGGTTTTGGTTTTTCAGTCAAGCAATCTGAATGTCAACAACATGTATGGAAGAATAAACATTTCAATAAAGTCTTGAAATGGTGAGCTCAACTGTAGAACTCTCATGTGGGAGGACACAGTCAACATGTTTGTAACTGTGTTCCTTTCCCAGTCTGAAGACGATTTTCTCATATTTTAAGATTTATAGTCCCCCTTTCCCATGGCTCTGTCTACTGAATAATCTATAAGTGCCACACAGCTGCTGACAATCCACAAATGAGTGTCATTGTTGTTTCACAGACTGCGGGTGCATCGTCAAGTAATTTATCCCTCTAGACAGCACTTCCTTTGCATCATATTGTTGGTTGTAAAAATCCAAATGAAGGGCAAGCATTTCCATAAATATAACAAAACTCCCACACCTAAGTGCCCTACCTTCTTAAGGCAGCTGCAGCCATGCAGCATTGTGGAGGGAGTTACCTTTGCCTATTTTCCAGCTCAGAACATTTTAGGAAATTAAGGATTGGGTTTTGTTTTATAAGTATTAAATTTATTTTTCAGAAAATACATTGTGACGCACATAAATTAGCATTTTAGTATCTTTGAAATATTACTAAGTTATTAAAATAGCTTTGTAAAAATTATTCCATTTGCTTGCTGCCCACTTTACTAATGTCTACATTCTCTTCATGATCTCAGTGCTACTAACTGCAGAACCTAACTCCAGGCTGTAAGAGGTACACTGTATGGAGTTGGTTCTCTGGCCCCAACTCTGCTTCCACTTCCTGTGTGAAGGATTTCAGGTATGCACGGCTATGCTCAGCTTATTTATACTCCAAACCTGGAGTTACTATTCTGAAGGAATGGTTTTTATTTATTTATTATTTTTTAAATGGATATTTTCTTTATTTACATTTCAAATGTTATTCCCCTTTCCTGGTTTCCCCTCCCAGAGAACCCCCTTCCCCATCTCTCTTCCCCCTGCTTCTATGAGGGTGTTCCATGAGTATATATTTATACAATTTCCTTTCTCCATCTCCTCCATCCAACTTTCCACCACTTCCCTGACTCTCTCAAATTCATGGCCTTGTATTCTTTTGTTTGTTTGTTTTTTGAGACAGGGTTTCTCTGTGTAGCCTTGGCTGTCCTGGAACTCACTCTGTAGACCAGGCTGGCCTTGAACTCAGAAATCTGCCTGTCTCTGCTTCCCAAGTGCTGGGATTAAAGGCATGTGCCACCACTGCCTGGCTGTATTTACCATATATACACATACAAACTTAAAGATGCAGTCTGCTGTATTCATTCATTTAATGCTGCTTGTATGTGTGTATCGGTGTGTGTATGTGTGTATGTGTGTATGTGTGTCTGCGTATATGTATGCATGTGTGTGTCTGTGTGTGTGCATGTATGTGCATGTGTCTATGCGTGTGTATATGTTTATTTGTGTGGCTGTGTGTATGTGTCTCTGTGTGTATGTGTGTGTGTCTGCGTGTGTATGTGCATGTGTCTGTGTGTGTGTGTATGTGTATGTGTGTGTGTGTGCTTAGGTCTAGCTATTTGGACTTGTTTTACCTACTAGGGGCTTTGTCCCTGTAGAAGACTGGTTCTTCCTCTCTCAGCGGCTTTTAATTGCTTGTAGTTCTTCATCTAGGGGTGGAGGCCTGTGAGATTTTCCCCAACCATATTGGTATATTAATCCCTAGTATCGTATTTTAAGGAATAGGTCTTAAAATAATAAGAAATTATTTTAGTAATTTCAGAATCTTAACACATGTCAACTACCTGTATTCTTTAGTGTCTAGGGGTCTAGTTAAGAGTTTGCTAAGACATTTGTGCCTTGCCGTAATTCTAAAACTCTTACCAGCTACTGGTCTTGGCTTTTTACTAAGACACCTGGGGCTATCTTCAGGATTTCCATCATCACCTCGGAAAACCCACGCTGTTGAATGGAAATTCTCTGTGTAGAATCCTTTTTCTTCAATATCAACTCGAAAGCCAAAATCCACAGAATGAGCATCGTCTGAGGTGACTGAGGAGCAGGAAAGGAGAGAAATGAAGTTATACAAGGACAGGGAAGAAGAGCCAGTGCTCTGGTAGTCATGGTGACGAATCACCCAGATATGCAGAGGTGAAGTCCCTAGGAATGAAGAGCATTAGCTAGGAACAGAAAGGGGTATCTAATTTTGCTGTGCATTTTTCTTGGAAATAATTTATGTATTCTTAAAATATAATCAAAACAAATATTCCCCAGGCCCATAGAGAAGGCTCAGCAATTAGGGGTGCTTGCTGCTCATCCAAAGATCCAAATTCAGTTCTAAGCACCTTCACTAGTGACTCAAAACTGCTTGTAACTTTAGCTCCTGGGGATCTGTCACCCTCTTCTGACTTCAGCCACTGCATTGATATGCATACAACCATACCAACAAACATCATAAACACACACACACACACACACACACACACACACACACACACACACAAATAAAGCAAATCTTCAAGAAAGAAAAGCACACCTAAATATAAAATATTGCTTCAGGGTCTGGGTTGTGGAAATCTGTGCCCTGGACACATTACTGCCAATACTTTGGTTAAAGATAAATGTTTGCTTTTGAAAAACAATATATTACTATTTAGAGGTCAAGTTGAAACCAGGTGAGACTAGGAATTAGCTTTCAGAATCCTTCTTAAAACATCAAGTTCAAGGAAAAGGATTATCAGATGCACAATCGTGCTGCTCTCTTTGTGCTTGAAGAAGGCACCGAAAGTGTATTTCTAGAAATCTCACCATGGGCTTATATAAAGAGAAGTGCATAGGAAGAGATGCGTGAAGTTTCATCTATTTGTCCTTCCCTATGCAGAGGAACGTCCTGACAGTGCCTTTAAAAGAAATGAGCTTGTCTTCCACGTTACCTTCCATTTTTCTTTGTGCCCTGGTTAGAAAGTTCAAACCTGAGGAAAACCCAACTCCGTCTCTTTCAGTCTTTCATGCAGGCATAGTTGAAAAAAATTCAAGTTTTAGAACCAAAAGTTATTTTCAAGAAGATTACATAATTTATTTGCATTTTAAAATAGTATTAGGAACAAGGGGCTTAAAGGACGCCCTCCCAATGTCCTGATCTCCTGTCTCATTTTCTGGGATTGTAGGTATATGCTTCAGCAGTGCTGCCTAAAGCACAATAAAGTATCTTACGTCCCTCTCTGTTTCTTCTTATACACTGTAATGGCTCCTATACCTTTTTCAGGAGGCAAGGTAGAGTTCTACCGTAGGTCAATTGTAGAAAGCACGGTGCACCCTCCAATCAGACCCATCAAAGCTCTCTTGTTTTTTTCTGGAGAATCATTCTTTTTTTTTCCCTTCTTTTTGGTTTTTCAAGACAGGGTTTCTCTGTATAGCCCTGGCTGTCCTGGAACTTACTCTGTAGACAAGGCTGGCCTCGAACTCAGAAATCTGCTTTCCTCTGCCTCCCAAGTGCTGGGATGAAAGGCTTGTGCCACCACTGCCTGGCTTGTAGAATCATTCTTAATGATCCTTGTTCATTTCCACTTTCAGTTTCTTAGCACCAGACTACAGAGAATAATTATTAGTCATTGTCCTGATACATAGAGAAATGAAGAATAGGTTTCCAACTTCCACATTTGCTTAAATTATGTGAGACTGCCATAGAGATTTGATGGCTTGGGTGGTTTCAGGCACATTCATTCACTCACCAAATTGATTTGAAATAAATGTTTTTCTCCTATAAGGTGGGTGCAATTAATTTTATGTACATTGGGGATACAATGATGGGTAAGACATTGTGGTGCAGTACGAGAGTTCAGAGGAAGAGGGTGGGACAGCTAGCTGCAAAGAGAGGCGCATCTAAAGGAAATGTGTCTCCACAACCCATTTAGAGAATCAGGTGGAGAAGGGGAGGGGATATACAGGGAGGAGTGAAGCATTCCTGTTACAAAAGTTATAAAATGACAAACTTAACACCTTTTGAATGTCAGCCTAACACCAAAAGTATGAGAATACCACATCTGCTTGGTTTGAGAAGTCACTGTCTGAATATAGGTTTAGTACAAATAATGTATAAAATCATGTGCAGGATACACACACACACACACACACACACACACACACACACACACGTATGTATGTATGTATGTATGTATGTATGTATGTATGCATGTATGTATTTTCCTAAAAGAATTTGGCTTTCATATAGACCCTATCCCCAGATACCATGCAATGTCTATACAAACACTCTAATGTCCCCCAGATCTGAAATCTTCAGTTCAGAGTCTTCTGCTGATACTTCCATACGTCATACTAATTGAGTAGATAGACTATGTTATGTTTGGATGGAAAAAGAGATGACATATAACAGGAACAGACAGTTATAAATCTGGAATGGAAATGATATGAGCTTTATGGGATATGGTGCTTATTAGATTAAAATTATAAAAAGTTTAGGGCAGAATAATATAAGTAATATAAATCAGAATATATATGCTTCCACAGAGCATCTTTCAAAACACTTTAAAATTTTTTTAAGAAGTTTCACTTTTTAGGTAAGTCTGTGTGTGACATTTAATTGGAATAGGAAAAGTAAACCAAAATTACACAATAATTTATTAATGTGCCTTTCTGAGCTTTGAGGCTAAATAGAAGCTTTTATTGTTGTTCTTGTTTTCAGCTATAATATAACCTTTAAAGTTTTAGATTTGTTTACTATATTCTGTACTTTAATGATCAAAAATTCAGTTGTTTTAAAAATGTTTGTTGATGTAGCTCACACAGATTTCCGGGACAATTGGTTTATCTTATAATACTTTCCCTTTGGCAATAAATTCCTGTATTGGCTATGCAGTCATCCCCTGTCATGTGAGGGTCTGAGGGCAGGTCTTTATATGGATCATTGTTTTTATCAATATGCATGAGGCTGTTCAAACAGTTCACTTATTTACAAACAGATGTGATTCTGTGGATGAGCAGCTCTATATTCATTCAGTTAGCGGAACAGAGCTAATGAGCATACTCTTACATAAGCTGAGACATAAAATTTGTGTTAAAACCCAGTGAAGCAGCAAGCCACACACCTGCTGGAAATTTATAGCTGCTGAAGGTCTCAACATCTGCTCCACGTTGAACCTTGATCTAAGCAGGCAAGCCCAAATAACTCTTTGTCAGATAAAGTTTGTTACCAAATTAGGTTTGCTAGATTAAACACTTAATAAATGAGCGTTTCAAACATGAGATCTTAAGTGTTTTGATATTATTGAAATTGCATTTTAAGTCCAAAATACAATCATGCTCTTTTACTTTTTATTTTTATTTTTGGCCTCATTAATAAATAATAATAATAATAATAATAATAATAATAATAATAATAATAATAATAATAATGATAACAATAATAATAAACATAGCTTTTGAAAAGAACCATAACATGCACTGGTTAGCTCTGAGTACCTTAGGTATCCTTACACTTCTTTTGTTCTATTGTATAATTTGAAGAAAATGGAGACATGGCATACAAGAAAGCAAATCCCAAAAAGACCAGGATCTTGAATTCAACAGATTCAGTAATTGCTGTTTTGTGTAGGAGCATGAATCTCAGTTAGACTGTCTGAAGTTGAAACTAAGACTAATTATATGTAGCTGAATGACTTGGATCATGTCACTTATCCTCTGCAGGAGGCCCTGATTAGCAAAATGAGGTTGGAAGTACAGTAACATAACTCATAATTCTATTGGGAATCATGTCAACAAGAAAATGCATCATGAATGGCTTAGAATAGAACCACCTGACATCAAGCAGGGTCACCACAAACCTTACGTCTTACTATTTAAAACTTTTAGATAGATATGGTTTTAGTTTATTTTAGATAGACATGTATTTTATTTTATGTGTATGAGTGTTTTTCATGAATATATGTTTATTACACCATGAGCATGTCTGATACCCACAGAGGTCAGAAAAGGGTAGAGGATCCCAGGGGAGTTTCAGATGGTTATGAAACATCTTGTGGGTCCTAGGAACTAAGCCTGGATCTCTTGTTATAGCTCATGTCCTCTCAGCTGCCCTCCAGTCCGCTTAGCTGTTATTAGGAATTAGAATTAGTTCCATTGCTTTCTTCACTCCATCCATCCCTTCTTCCTTCCCTCCTATCTCCTCTCTCTCTCTCTCTCTCTCTCTCTCTCTCTCTCTCTCTCTTACACACACACATACACACACACACATACACACACATATTCCTCTTTCATTTTCTTCCTGTCTTCCTCTTTCTTTCTTTCTTTCTTTTTCTTTTTTAATGGCAACTAATATTTGCAAAGTACAGTTCCTTAATACTTTTGTTAGCTGAATGAAGTATGGGAGATGCTAAGAGCTATACTCACATGATTGACCCCAAATTCCTGCTACATCTGTTTGTGATCCAGGGGCCATTTGTGATTATAAAAAATCAAAGGCCCATTTTTCAGTCCCTTCCCACTGCCATTACTGGCCTTCAAGTTATTTACCTAGTATAACTTAGTCAGCATTTCCCACAGTCAGATGGATTGATCAACTGTGTCAACACACATAAACATGTCACTCTTAATGTCTTTTCCAGTTATTACATAGGAAGTCAGAGATGAGTGAGATTAACAGAGGGAAAATGCCAGAGGCAACGATGGTCAATAAAGCCGTTGGGATTTAAGTGATATATTAGTAGATGTTCTGACTCTATAAATGAGAAAAAAATTCAAGCTACACATTAAACAATATTAACCCAATTGAGTGAATTATAGGCTGTACTGTAAAGTTTTCTCAAGAAATGTAACATGCCTTCACTGTGTGTGTGTGTGTGTCTTGGATAAGCTGAAAAAGCTTGTCTAACATAAACCAAATTGTTAGGATAAGTTTTCATTTAATACAAAATTTACCCCCAAAAGAACACAATTACTGTTTAATTAAAAGTATATTTGGGCATTACATTTGAATTTACGTTAGCATTACTGCAGATCTTGTGTAATTTCAAGTAGACTATCGGTAAATGTTTTAAATAACTTTCCAAATTGAAAAAATAATCCCTGAGTTTGCTGTGCTTGACAGTTTTCCTTGTATAAATATTCCCACCATGGCCAGCATCAAGCTAACAATCTGCTGTCACCGAGCTGCATTGTGGAGAACCTGCACAGCTGACTTTGTGAGCAGCTATGAGTTGGCCCTGGCATGCATGTGATTGTTTCTTATTTCAAAAAATGCAACGTAGACACGATGTCTAAAACCAGTGGTAGGGAAGGATTTGCCATTACAATGAATGAAATAGACCCTTTTTAGGAGTCTATACCACTGAAGAACCCAATGTGTGAAGAAGAACCAGATCAATCTCTGTGACATTTAAAGGCCAACGTAGTTCTCATTAGGCTTGTATTATGGATGCTATTGCATAGATGGTTAATTACCAAGAAGTGCTACATATCATATAAATCAAGAAGAAAGAACTTTGAATATTTTCACTGTGAAGAATTCATAAATTCTCAAGGAGGCAGATAAATTCAACCTGAAGTCAATATAGGTAGAGACAACCAGGATAGGTGGGCATTTAGGGGACAATACTGAAACCTAGTCCAGTGGAAGCTTCCTGGAACTTATGCAGGTGACTCTAGTGGGAGTTTCTAGTAATTGAGGGTATGGAGCCTGAACTGTTCATCTTCTGTAACCAGGCTAGGTTCCCAGGGGTAGTACTGGGACACCAACCCAGCCACAAAACCTATGACCCACAACCTGTCCTGCCTGCAATACTCATAGATCAGTGCCTTTCTCAGCCATCATCAAAGAAGTTTCCTTCTGCAGAAAATGGGATGGGAACAAATAGAGAGAGCATCAGAGAGATACACAGAGAATCCAAGACCTTGGAACACGCAGCTCTAAATGAGTTTTCCTATCAAAGTCCTCTCCAAAGTCCAGTGCTCAGGGAGCATTGTGGAACTGTGGAAGAGAAGGCAGAAAGAGTGTAAGAGCTAGAGGGGATGGAGGACATCAAGAAAACAATGCTCGATAAATCAGCACCATCAAAACTCATATGAACTCATAATAGACTGAAGCACATTGTACAGGGTTTGCAGGGGTCTGCACCAGGAATTCTGTGTATATACTATGGCTTCCAATTTAGTGTTTTTATAGGATTCCTGAGTGTGCGAATGAGTGAGTGAGTGTCTGATTTTTGGCTTCTCTTAGGCTCTTTCCCTTCTGTTTGTCTTGTCCAACTTTGACATGTTCATTTTATTTTATCATGTTATATTATAGCATATTTTATTAACATTTCTTAGAAGCCTATATTTTTAATGAGAGACAAAAGGGAATAGATGTGGATGGGAGGAGTGGTAGGGAAGAACTGGGAGGAGTTGATGGAGGGGAAAGAAGTAAAGGAAAGAAAAGAGAAAAATATTTCTTATCTAGCCTAAAAATCTTCCCTCTAAAAATCTAAAAACTGCCTAACAAAACCAACAACACTAGACATGGGAAACTCTCCTTTGAGTCGTTGGGTAGGTTTGTCCAAGAGATTCTCAAAATATTACAGACTATTGCTATTACCCTTGGTTGGCTCTTAGATGTGGAAGGCAAGCCCCCAGTGATGAAGATGCTATGTGTTCACACACGAGTCCCAGAACTGGAACTGACCTGAATGCCTCCTCCAAGACAATGGCTTTCATAGTATCAGAAAGCACAATTCAAGGTTCCAAAGGAGGGATGCAACCAATAGTCGTACCCAGATATGATGCCCGTGAATCATGACAATGACCTGCATGGCACAATAATTTAAGTACATGGCGTGTGATCAGATTTAAGACACTGTCAACAGGAAGGAAACTATGCCTGGTAACGGAAACCTACCTGACTAGGAGTATGAAGCCATTGAAGTTGAAACACAATGTGCAGTCATGACTGTACTCACCCAGAATATTCTCAACTATGTTATAAGTATTTGTCTTTATTTATGTTTATAGATAAGTGTAGTCTCCACCCTTCACCAAGGAAACTTCTCTTTGCAACAGATAGAGACTATTACAGAAAACCATAACCAGTCAAAATGTAGAATTATGGAACCATGTCTCAGTGGATACAAATACACATTACTCTTGCACCTAAAAATGATCAAGGAACACAGCAGAAAAGAGGGAAGAAGATTGTAAGAGCCAGAAAATCAGGAAGTTTGTTGTGAGATTGCATCTTCAAAGAATATCAAAAGCTACACACATAAAGTCATACCAATGTGACTTCCTAAACATGAGCAGCAGAAGAACAACAACACATTTGCTCTAGTGGATGGAGGAGAGTCTAGGAGGCCTCAAACCTTCACAAAGAATTATGGGCAACTGAGGAATGTTGAGTGGCAGAAACAGTCCTCCTCCAGGGAAGGACACACCAGGTTGGTTCATCAGAAATGGCCAGTGTCTAAAGTGTGCACACAAAGAACATTACACAGACTTAGCAAGTCGTACTGAAGAATATACCTTCATAGACACATGCACATACTCATGTAACAATAATGGATGAAAAAAAGAGACCATTAATTTGAAAGAGATCAAGAAGGAGTATATTGATGGGTCTGGAGGGAGGAAAAGTAAAAGGAGGAATGATGTGATTATATTATAATCTCAAATAATAAGACAAGTTATAACAAAGAAATATGTCAATAAAACCAAATGAACCAAAAACAGCCTATCAATTCTTTAAGAGAATCCAATAGGAGACAATATGTTCCTTTAGATTCTTTTTATTTTAAAACTGTTATACCAGTATTCCTGCCACTTCTAAACTGTTAAAGCATAACTCTTACCCATTTGAATCACAATCTTATGTTGAAACATCTTAAACAAAAATTTAAATTCCAATACATTTTACTTTGTTCTTCTACAGAAGAACATATAAAAACTATGTTGTTGGTGGTGAGTTAATGTTCCTTATTCTTGTAGGTATAATAATGCAAGGCTGTCTTATTCATAACCTCTTTACAACAGCATCCGATAGTAAAGTAATGGTACACTCTAGGATTATGACACGAAAGATGGTGCCTCTAATGGGTAACTTTCAGATAATTAAGAAGATGACTGTATATAAAGTTTGAGCAGGCCTTAAAGAAACAAAGCATGCTAGATTTGAATGGAGAATAGTGTATGACAAGAAGGATCAGGTCCTGTCAGTTCCAAGAACTGAACATTATAAAATGCAGTGTGGTGTGGGTCACTGTAGAGGACAGTACCTTTAGAGACACTGCCAGCTCTTGTCCTCCCACACAGAAAGATCAGGAGCAATATTGTTTGGACCTCATTGCCATCAGCAGTCTCCTGATATTGCTACCATCCAAATCTAATAAAAAGTCAGAAGAACCCTTGACATAGGCGAAAGAGGAGAAACTCTTGGACTAGCCAAATACAGAAGGGTAGGAAAGGAATCCAGAGGGACAAACGAAAGGTGTTTTCAGAGATGTTTTCAAGAGAATGGAATAAGTACAGGCAACAGCTGCCAATTTTGATAGATTTTTAAAAATTGTTGTTGTTAATAAGCAAGAATGTACTTAGACCCTAATTTCTGCAGGGTTTATCTTAGAACACTAACATGTTCAATTGTATGTTTTTAAAAGCAGGGTTAGCATCTGGACTGGCTGGTTTTGTGTGTCAACTTAACACAGGCTGAAGTTATCACAGAGAAATGAGCTTCAGTTGAGAAACTCTATGAGATCTAGGTGTAAGGAATTTTCTCAATTAGTGATCAAGCGGGTAGGGTCCCTTGTAGGTGGTGCCATCCCTGGGCTGGGAGTCTTGGGTTCTATAAGAAAGCAAGCTGAGCAAGCCAGGAGAAGCAAGCCAGTAAGGAACATCCCTCCATGGCCTCTACATCAGCTCCTGCTTCCTGACCTGCTTGAGTTCCAGTCCTGACCTCCTTTGGTGATCATCAATAACATGGAAGTGTAAGCTGAATAAACCCTTTCCTCCCCAACTTGTTTCTTGGTCATGATGTTTTGTGCGGGAATAGAAACCCTGACTAAGACAGCATCTGAACTTGATGCACTCTAAAAGAATGAGGTGTTTCCAAAGTCCACATAAATATTAGGAAGAATAGTTTGTTCTCTCTCCTCAGACTCACTGTGTGTGTGTGTGTGTGTGTGTGTGTGTGTGTGGTTTGCTGTATGTTGTAAGAGGGTAGATGAATTTTTGAACTAGACAAGACTTCACATTATGCCATGACCTAGACAGAACTTGAAACCTAAATATCATCTGTGAATCATATGAACCCATACCATAGCATATAATATATAGATGTGTTTTGATACAGAATTATATAAACATCACTGAGTATGAAGAAAGAGTGAAAAGCCAGGAACTAGAGAGACTCAAAGTGTAAACAACATAGTGATAAAGTGTGGTACATCCAGAAACTGCAAGGTAATTTCATACTTGTACTGCCTGCACTTTTAGACCCTCCATGAATCAAGCAGCAGCACTATCTACCCATAATGTAGACACAGAAAATGCTAGAGTCTGAGGACAAGAGACACTGAATGGGATACAAAATTTCCTGGGACAGAACCAAACCAGTCATTGCAATGGAAAAATTACCATAGTGAATAAATCCTGTTACTAGTAATTGGTACCAAAAAAGACGAGGAAGACCTCTGCAACAGACTAAGTACTTAATAACATATAAAAGATTGCATAATATAACATACAACATCAATACAGAACTATTGATAAATAAAGGTAAAACAGAGGGGAGAAGAAAATGAACGTTAGAGCAAATAAGTGAAGCTTTGGGAGTCTAATAAAAGCCATGTCTTCTAAGGTAGGTATTTCAAGGATGTACAAGCAACAAGGGAGATTAGAAACATCTAATACAGCAGCACATGCGGAATATAAATGATACGATCCCAGTTTTATTCCTTGCTACCCAACACAAAGAAAGACCTGGAGGAATAGGCACAGGCCAAAACTTTCAGAACAAAATAAAACACTTAAATTTCGTTCTTCATGATCACATGAATATCTAAAGTTCCCAGATGGTAATAACACAGTCTTTGATATTTTTTTTTTATTGCGTATAACCTTTCCCCACATATATGGCTTCTTTTAGCCCCTAGTGTTTTGTCAGGCTTCTGTTTTGTTATGGCAAAGAAATGACACCACTGCGTAGGATGACGCTGGTGTCAGCCATCAGCTTGTCTACAGGGCAGAGCCTACTATCCTTACTACTGTCTTTTCACAAAGACATTTTCTGTAGCATGGCAATGTGCTTTTCTTTGTTTACTTCCTTTTAAAAAAATCAATCATAGTTCACAGAGGTCATGGTATGAGTGTTTTCTCAAAAGCACTTTGCTTTTGTAAATAATTTTCAAATAGCACATGCCTACTAGTTGGGCTAGCCTCAAGTGTTGCAATCTTGGATCCATATTAGTTTTAGTACCTACAGAATATACTAACTCCCCACCTCATCCCCCAGTGCATTATTCCATATTTTACTTTAGTCAGTTTTCATCAGTGATCAATTATCATCCATTCTCAGAGGCCATTGTTTATGAAGCTGAGGTCCAATGTTGGTAAGTAACATTATCTACAGGCTGAAAAAACTATTTCACAAAAGCACAGATATGTTTTTAAGACTTCATTTCAAAAATGTTAAAATGAGAAAAAGTTTTCACTTATAATCAACTATGTCGATTTTACTATTTTACATTTTACATATTTTATATAAAATGTACATTTTTCTTTTTTAAAAAAGGAGAGCACCAATTTAACTCAATAAACTATCCTATAGTTATTGTCTAAAGAGTGTCTAAAGAAAAAGGACGGCTTAGTACTATGCTGCCGGTGTGTTTTCTCAAGGTCATTTCCCAAGTAGTAGTTCTTTAAATGGATAACGAAGAGTTGATTGTTTTGAAAAGTGTCTTTCTAAAAACAAACGAACAAACAAACAAACAAACAAGAAACCCCCATATGACTACCACAACGCCTTGTTCAAAGGACAGAATCTACATCTCAGAGATGAAGTAGAAGGAATTTAATTAAGACAAGGAGCAGCTGTCTTTGCTGTTGCCTAGGAATGTGGATGGGTTTCTACTCACCTGAGCCTTCAGTGAAGTTGCTGATGACAGAACTGCCCCCTGCTGAGCTGCATCTCTTGGCATCCTTGAACTGCTGCCTCCGCCTCGCCCACTGGTCTATGGCTTCTTCCTGGGAGCCATCACTGGCTCTTCCGCCTCTTAGAATCAATTCCTGTGATAGCCTTCGGGAGTTATTGTTCTCCAAATTCTGGTCTAGATGAAACCATATTAAATATCAAAGTGAGACATCAGCTTTAGATAGGATAAGAAACGCAGTTTCAAAACAGAACTGTAAAAACTTTTCATTCAATTCCTTCATGGTCCACTTGCTAAGTTGGAAAGAAAATCAGAGATGTAAATTAAGATATAGGTTTATATGATGTCAAACTATTGCCTTCTATCATTACAAGCAATGACTTAACTATTAGAAGAAAAATCTTATGAATACAATATCACAGTACAATTCAACTGAAAAAAATTAAAAAGAAAATCTGAAATACATAAACATAAAACTTAAAACCTAGAAAATAATTTCATAATGTAGAATTGCTTAAAATTTTACTTTTTGATACTATACAAAAGGCAACACAGATTTGAAAACTTGACTAATTTATTCTGAATGAGTTTTTATAATTTTTCTTTGTTTCAATTTAGAATCTTCTCATATATTCAAATTGGGAGAAAGCACATGACCTGTATCACTTATGCTTTGATATATACATAAGAAAGAACTAGCACTTGGGAGGCAGAGGCAGGCGGAT
>NW_022196896.1:123712901-123734601 GCF_008632895.1 Mastomys coucha
CTATAAATTTTAAATATTTACACTTATTCTATTGCTTGGTATTGGTACTCTTAGACTTGCAAAAGATATCAAGGAAACCTCACCCAACCTCATGGTACATACTTGTGGTAGTTATGTTTTGCCAACTGTACACCAACTATAGTCACCTGGGAAGAGGGGAAGTAAATTGAGGAGGTGCCTCCATCAGACTGGACTGTGGCATGTCTGTGTGGCATTTTCTTGATTAAGGACTGATGTGGGAATGCTCATCCTCTGTAGACATTACTACCCTTATGTTTGTTCTTTGGTTGTGTGTGAAAGCAAGTTGAGCAGGCCATGAGAACAAGCCAGTAAGCAGAGTTCCTTCATGATCTCCACCTCAATTGATGCTCTCAGATTTGTCTTGAGTTCCTGGCCTGACTTTCTCAATATCAACTATAACATATAAGCCAAACAACCCTTCACTACCCCAAGTTGATTTTAGTCAGTGCTTATTTCAGCAAGAGAGATACAAACTAGGCCAATAATTAAATCACTTCTACTAATGTATAGAGCTGTCAATTCAACCTGTGACTAAATATAAATACCTCCCCAAATTCAAGTTCACGACCTATATTCCTTTTATACTTCAACTAGGTAGATAGGTTTGCTGTGGTGTTTTTAATCTAGGCCAATGTGTGGGACTCTCCCTATTTCCATGAATATCCAGCGTATGCATTGTGTTTTCTGTGAATCAGGTGATGCGCTGAGGCTGGATTGCAGGCACTGAAGCTCCTAGTGGAACCTGTCAAAATATATACTCTCACTTAAGTAGGACAATGTATTAATTTATGAAACACAGAAGTATAAGCAAGTGTTATGGTTTGAACATATGTGTCCCTTGAAAGTTCCTATTTTGGAAATCAAGACCTAATGTACTCATAATCAGATATTGAGACTTTAGCAAGTGATAAACTCTTGCCTTCTTTGACTTTATGAATAAGATAGTGTCCCATAAAATTTCTGAAGAAAACTAGCCCAGCCATATTGCTCTTCAGTCTTCCAAGGCATATATATATTGGAAGAGGAGATCTCTGTCTCAGGAAGAAAGCACACCACCACACTCAACACCGATTCCTTCACTCTGACTTTCCTAGCCTCCCTGTATTTGTTTTTGAAAAGGTATCTCAGTACCAAGATTTTGTCATAGCACTGTGTGACTGGATGGGCACTTTAAGAGTGGACATGAGAGTAGTCTCCTGGTGAGTGTGACTGGATGGGCACTTTAAGAGTGGACATGAGAGTAGTCTTCTGGTGAGTATGACTGGATGGGCACTTTAAGAGTGGACATAAAAGTAGTCCCTTGGAGAGT
Source organism: Mastomys coucha (assembly GCF_008632895.1). Lineage (NCBI taxonomy): Eukaryota > Metazoa > Chordata > Mammalia > Rodentia > Muridae > Mastomys > Mastomys coucha. Next base: position 123,714,232 of record NW_022196896.1, read on the forward strand.
GTGGGGGATCCAGGAAGTGGGGATCCAGGAACTGGAGCAGCACTGGACCAGAACTGGGACAGGCTGGGCTTTTCATGTTAAGAAGCACATGTGTGGGAAGTCTCAGGTTCACCATAAGTCATTTTATTGAAAGCTATCACAACAGTCATCATTTTGTACCAGAGAATAGATGGATTTCATTCATCTTTCTGTTCCTAGCTATTGATTAGAAGCTTGGGATCTCAAATGTCCTCAAATCTGTAGTCTTTGCCAGGTCTCTTAGAATAATTTCTTCTTTTTTTTAGAGCTATGGGGAAGCAAACTATTGTACATACTGTATGCAGATTATGTGTCATATTACATATAAATCACTGTTTAATCATGAATATGTCTACACCATGTAAAATATCACTGAGTTTGAGACTTTAGTAAGTGATAAACTCTTGCCTTCTTTGACCTTATGAATAGGATATATATTGTCTGTCATTTTCTCAGATCTTATGCACAGGTTTCAGCTAATTTTTAGCCAAAGAAATTCTACCCCAAGAAGTCTACAACATATTTGGTAGAGAACTTAGAATTTTATTCTTAAAGGGGCAAGACACATATCCTTTCCTTTCTACTGCACTGACTCTCTTACTTCCTGATGCACCCAGCCTTATATCACGGCTTCTTCTGCGTGTCTATGCATGCACACAGATTTCGAGTGGGAAAAGATCTCTTGCCAAATGCAAATAGCAGGACTTTTTTTTTTTTTTTGCCTATAAAGATTTTTCTTAAATTCTAGTGAAACAACCCAAGTTTTTCAAAGCACTTCTTACCCTGAAAAGTTGTGCAATTTTGGCCTGAGATGGCAGGACGATAGTGTTAGTAAAGTATAAAGGAAACCCAAAATATGAAAACATTTATACATTTAAATAAAATGTCTGTAGCTATTTTATTTCTGAACTGTTTTCTGTATAAAAGTGCAAGGGTATGGTATCAGGCTATTACACAGAGGAACCTGATACGACTTCCCCAAATTCAACCAACAAATACTCAAGAGTCTTTACATTGATGGGCAGGTACTGTCTAATGCTGTAGATATACACTGGTTAGAAAAGAAAAAAAGTAAAACAGACCTTCCTGAAACCTACAGCTTAGGTGATAAAGAGGATATAAACAAGCAAGTAAAATGTACAGAATATTAAAACAAAGTGTTACATATAAGAACAAAATTTGGAAAAAGGATGAACTTGGGATGGAACAAGGACAGCTCAGACTGCAATTGGAAATTTGGTTTCTGAGAAGTCCATACTGTGATTATTATATGAAGAAAATCACAGAAGGAGACACACTAAGAATGGCCCTGTGTCATTAAGGGAGGCAGGGAGAGAGGTTGTGGGGATGAAGCTGGAAGGAGAGGACCGGGGTGGGGCTGTGATCAAAATGTAATGGGAATAAACAAATAAACCAATGGAAAAAAAATGACTCTGTGGGTATATGGAGAAAGACTGGTCCAAATTGCATAAGCAGCCCATGGTAAGGGCCTGATGGAAGGCCCTAGAAGGTTCTAGAAATTCAAATAGATGAACTGTGGCTGGAACAGATTTATCAAGGGGAGGAGAAGTAAAAGATTGTAGGAACAGATTTTTGCTGAAATGTAGAGAACCGTGGTTGTTTACCAAGTGGGGACAATTTCAGTTTATTCAGAGTAATCTCATTTGTGGTTGGATTCTTATTTGGATTTTTAGCTGTACTGGGAGAGGCAGTATATGGAGCAGCACACTTCTGGGAATAAAGAAGACAGTTTGAGAGGGATATTCACTGAGGTGAGCACATGTCCCCTCTGGGAAGCCTAAGAGCTCATGCTTTAGGTTCCATTGCAGTTCTAAATAAGTATGCACTGACACAAATATTGGAATTGATGGGGATGGTCTGGGATCTGGAGCTACACAGGTCCTGGCAGGCAGCCATTGGAGTCAGCAGGGTTTGCATTAGGGTTCTCCTACAGCGGAGGGAATTGTGCAGCTTTTAGATTATTTTTTAGATGATTCGCTTTTCATAAATCAAATTTCATATTTTATGGCCACACTTATCCAGTAGATTATGCCTCTTGTATTTGATTTCTACTTTTAAAAATTTTAAAAACCTTGGAGTAAATAATTTTGCTCGTGCTTTTACATTCTTTCATTAAAAGAGAGACTATGAGAAGAGGAAAGACGGTGCCCCTCATAAGTTTCTTCGTTCTCAGTCTCACTTCTGAGCACATTGGGCACGCCATCTGCAATTTGGAAGACCATTTCAATTTATAGTATTAAATAATGCTAGCATTAACTATTAAATAATTTGGACTCACCGAGAAACAGAAGGACGGTTTATGAAGGGACGAAAACAATGTTTTGTCTGGTTTCCCAGATTGAAACCAGACAGGCAGCATTATGTACTTAGGAAAAAGCATCCACCTTAGCCCTTCTCGAGAGCTCAAGAGCACCTGGGCTGTATCAATTGTTTGAGCAAGACAAGGCAACACAAACCAGAGGTCGGAGGGTAGCTGGAGTTAAAGGTCCTATGGATGGTTCAGTTGGGATTAGTTAAGGGTGTCTCTGGTCTTTGTCCTTTGGTTTAATTACTATTCCACACATCCTCCAGAGACATGAAAAACTCTGCCCGTGTAATACCCAGCTTGGTTTTAAAACACATTTTACTACCAGCATATCCTTCCTACTCTCTTAAACATGCTTGCCTTGCAAGGCCAGAAGACGAGTAGATTATTTTAAGAGTGGCACCGATTAACATTTTTAAACAAAACTGATTTGCCAATATATCAATCTTTTAAAGAGGAAAAAAATTTATATTAAGCTGCAGCCATGGTGATTTTTCTACACACTTATGGATAGAGTCGGTTTTACTCTAAAGAAACAGGCTGATAGGTTCTCCTTCCTATTGGTCTAACTCTAAAATGCTCAACACATCTTGCCAATAAAGAAAAAAATTTCCCAAGCAGTAAAGATAACTTCACCCAACACTGTTCAAATCTCCTACATATCACAATAACAAAATCTAAATATTCTGCAGGAAGTCCACTGTACCTTTTAGGGCCTTCTGCTTCTGAGGTGACAACATGTTCACAGGGTGGTAGGAAGCTTCTGGGACGTATCTTTTGTTCCTGCTTTCCTCACAGTACGCTCTTGATGCAGTCCTTTGGCACTCCGCTGGCCCCTGTTGGAAGTCGTTCAGTCCACTGGTTTTCTGTTCTCTATTACTGTTTGGCTCTGCATCGCTGGTTAGCATCTTATCAATCAGAAACAGGTTTTCTGTAGTGTGTCCTACAGACGTGGACTCAGTAGAGTTTTGTGGAAAGTCTATTTGAGAACAGATTTCATTTTGATTCTCCCTGGTTAAGTCTACAAAATCTCGGTAGCATATATCCTTCACCACTGGTAGTGCCTGGCATGTGTCACCTTCAACATTTTCCAGGTAGCTAGTCGACTCTCTAGGGTTTCTTATAGCCATGGGAGAGTTAGAATCAACTGTGCCTTCTTTGTAATTCTGAGTAGTGAGTCTCTGCTCTAACTCATCAGTTATGGAGGTCATGACTGGCACTTCTGTTCTGCTGAGGCCGGCCCTCTCTCCATGATTTGCATGGTTCTCTGCTTGATTCCATTCCACAGACCTGTGAATATTGCCGTGAAGTGGGCTCTTTGAAACGAGACTGCTGCAGGATGCATTCCTGACATCTGGACTCTGTGGGTTCTTCCCTTCTAATGGTTGTGTGTTTGCAGAAGAGTGGCTATGTAAAATAGTTTTGTTAATATCTCTGTAATGTACTTTTGTTTGCTCTGTCTCAACCCCAATATACTGGCTAAAGGAAATTGTGTTCCCAGGAGTCTCTACAGGTTCTGAACATCTGGTGACCCTGTGAGATGGACTGAGTAAAGGAGAAGGCTTTGTAGCCTGTTCACCGACAGGAAAAGATATGGAATTTGAGCTCTCATAGTCTTCTCTTGGTAGTGTTTTGTCACCTCTACAGCCAATGTTGGCTGCTTTTTCTCCCAAGAGCTGCAAGGTTAAGAGAGACAAAGGACAAAATGCAGAGTCTGAGGCATCTTGAATGGGAATCATGCCATTCACAGTACTTAGGGGACCATTTGTTCCTGCTGGGCATGGCTGTACTTGGGAATCTGAGGTGATACTTTCCCTGACGTCAGAGCTGTTTCTTCTCTCTTCAGCCACACCCCTAGAATCCTCAAAAGACATTTTACTTAAATCCCTATTATTTAAACCTGTGGTCCTTAAGGTTTCCGATGAGGCAGGAGGGCAAGTGTCAGCTGTGAAGCAATGCTGCTCTAGGGGCTTGTCCTGAGTGATTTGTAAGACCTTCTGCTGAGAGGTAGCAGAGTCATCGGAGGCTGAAGGCAGTGTGTTGGGTTTCTTCTTCTCTCTCTTGGGAGGCGAGCTTAGAGAAACCACAGTTGTGTCTGAATTCTCTCTCTGGACAATATTAACACTAGAGGGAGTGTGGTGGTGCAAAGTATCTGAACTCTGGTTCTGGTTTTCAAGCCTCTGGTTTTCAGGGCGATTCATGCCAGGCTGTGAAGGAGATTCACGGGGTTCATTCTTGGTGTGATTTGTGGTGTGATTCGGGATGTGAGTCAAGGAGCCTCTTCTGTGTTTTGTTGGTTTTCCTATGCTTTTAGGATGACATATATTGATGAATACGTTCTGTCTTTTACTTATGTATTCCACCATAATTTCTTTTCCTACAATGCTTATGTTCATTGAAGGGACCTCACTTCTAGAAACCTTTCTTAGGTATGTAGATGGAACCCTATGTTTAACTTCTTCTGCCAGTACAGTACTGTATTTAGAGAAGCGACCCCGAGATTTGGTGCCTCTCCATGCTTGTTGGACAGAATAATGTTGGTGACACGTTGGACATCTCCTTTTTGTGAGGAACTGTGCTCCTGTTTTACAGAAAATGTTTTTTGTGGTTTCCATGTGTACATTGAGAGCCCCACATTTGACTTCTCTAATAAATTTGCCTTTGGCTGGCTTTAAGACTTCTACAGTGTTTGGGAAATCATCTGTTGTAATTTCCCCTGGCAACGAATTTTCACAGTCATTAAACATGGCCACTGGTAAAATTTCCTCTAGCTGATGAGAGATGGCCGGAGGAGGGTAACCATTCTCCATACTCATGTGTACCTTGCTGTCAGATGGAGCTTGTTTCTCATCTTTGACAAGAAAAGAGGAATTCTGTTTTCCATTTATAGAAGCAGATATATACTCATTTCCGTTTTCCTTCAATTTCCCTAATGCCCTAGTCTGATGAAGCACAGCCTCTGAAGTGTGTCCCTTGATGTCCTCTTCAAAATCTTTTACATTTTGGGGGCATGCTTGACCAGATGGCTGAGATGTACCTAAAAAAACAAAGAAGAGAGGAAAGAGAAATGTTTTATGTCCACTTAAAGAACAGATGTTTCAAATCATAGGATGAATATAGAAATATCATCTGTAACTATTTTGGGTAATAGTTTCCATTGGTTTCCATGAAAATTCTGTCCAAATAAATATGTTATTTTACATTAATTATCCTAAGGTGCAGAATAACCTGGTAGTTTAGAAAATAAACTTAAGGCAACTTCTGAAATTGAGTTAAATTAAAAAGAAATGGATGCAACTAATTTTTAAATGCCATGTCTTGATAAGATGTTAAGTGATATGCTCTAAAAATTTAAATGTAGCATTCTTCCACAGCCTATGTCTAACTCCATGTAATTCCACAGAGTTAAAGATTCTGGTAAAGAGGATGCAGGAGAATTTAGTATTGTCTATAGACTGCCTTTCAAATACATCACATGGATTCCATTGCCTTAAACTTTTTTTTGGGTATCTTCACAAATTCGAATTCCCATGGCATCCAGGCAATGTTAACAAATAAAATAGGCTTGATACCCATATTTATCTCTAGCCAATAGCTGCTGTGGGCATTGTGGGAGGAAGGGAGGAGATCACTTACTGCTAGATTCACACATTTTCCAAGAGAGCACTTAGAATCTCTGTTCATTTACTTTGAAATCACCTTGTTCTTGAGGATTGGCTCACATTGTTAAGGCTCTTTTCTAAAGTTGGAGGTCAATGCATGAAGACATCACATACGGCCCAAGGATTGTCAATAGACATCTTGTATTTTTTTTATTTTACTATTTATTAAAATTGAATATTTTACTTTTACTTTCTGAAGTTTGTTAACATGGATATGAGGCATCTGATTTTGTATAAAAATACTGTGAGCAAAACATGTATTTCAAATAATATATAAGGAGATTATATATTAAAGTTAAAGAAAACAGAAGAATGACAATAGATGCTAGTACTATGGCAATCAATGAAGAAGATGTACCAAAGCATGGCTTAAATGTCATTTGCTTTTATTTATTTATTTATTTATTTATTTATTTATTTATTTATTTATTGTGTGTATGTATGCATACACATGTGCATGCACACGCACGCACACGCACACACACACACATACACACACACACACACACACACACGAGCGTGTGTGTGTGTGTGTGTGTGTGTGCACCATGATGTGTATATAGAGGTCAGAAGACAATTTGAGGGAGTTAGTTTGCTCCAGACATTGAACTCAAGTCACACAATTTGGTGGCAAACATACTGAACCACCTTATTGGCTCATCAAAAGGGATATTTTTAAACAACTGAATAAGTTAAAAATTGCTAATAATTTTTTTATAAATTTATTTTAAATGTTATGAATTTAAACATAATATCCATATGCTTACGTGGACTATACATTAGTTCTGTGGATCCCTGGACAAGAAAGTAAGAAGTATACTATAGTGCTTGAAGATTCTGTCCACACCCATTTGTCCCTTCTTCAGCCCTAAAGGAAGAGCTGCTTTTGTCGGGTACTAGGATAACTTCCATAAGCCTGCTTACAATTGGGAATGAGTATGTCACATGGATGGCATGGAAGAGGAGACAAGGAGGCAAATCACTCTAAAGGCCACTTACAATCAAGCATGGACACAATCACAGTGTATGGATGGGAAGACTCCCTTCCATAACTAAAGGTTAGCATTGATTCTTAAAATACTGCATGCCAAAGGAAGTTCAGTGCACAGCCCATACTGTTTGATAGTTTTACACTTACAGTAATTTTTAGTTGACTGTAGCAGATAAATTGAGAAAGTTATGTAGCAATGTATTAGCAGTAGATTTTAATAGCGAGGTGGGAGCTTAATTGACTATGTTGAAATGAGTAAACATTCTAGTTAAAAGTTTTTAGTCCACAGTGCATATAAATAATAGTTGGTGTAGGAGTACATTTATTGTAGTGAAAACCTGTGGTGGTTTGAATCAGAATGGCCCCATAGACTCATATGTTTGCATGTTTGTTCATAGAGAGTGGTGGTACTAGGAGGTGTGGCCTTTTGGGGGTAGGTATGGTCCTATTGGAGGAAAATTGTCACTGGAGGCTGGCTCTGAGGTTTCAAGTGCTTAATCCAGGCCTAGTGGATCACTGTCTCTTCCCGCTGCCTGTGGATCCAGATGTAGAACTCTTAGCTACTTCTCAGCACCATGTCTGCCTGCATCCACCATGTTTTCCACTATGATGATAATGGTCAAAATCTTTGAACTGTAGACCAGCCCCAATGAGGTGTTTTTCCTTATAATAGTTGTGAAGGTCATAGTATCTCTTTATAGCAATACAACTCTAAGGCAAAAATCATTGAACTATTCTATAGCATTTCTTAATACATCCCTTCCTTTTTTATACAAATATCTCTGTGATAATGAACAAAATACACTGATGTTATTAATTTGTACATCCCCTCCACCAAACAATTGAACTGGACTTACATACAGTAGTATTCAAGACTTTCCATTTTCTGTATGCTTTTCTTCTTTTCCCTCTCATTTTTGGAAGATGTCGATCCTCAGTTAACTCTACCTTTCGAAAGTACCAAACTTGAAATTATTTTCAGTCAGAATTTAGATTTCATCAAAGTGCGAATGAGCTCACTTATCAACTTGTCAGCATCATGTCTCCCTCTGTAGTATTCTACTTTGACTATATGTTATTGTCCTGAAAATATTTTCTCTTCCTATTTAGTTGTTCCTCAACAATTCATTGGAACGAGCCATACAATATGGAAATTCAAACATGTATAACATATACATAAATAAATGCACACACAGGTTTTTAGATGTTTAGGATGAAAATTGCAAAATTACCATTGTTTAATGGATTTTCTAAAATGTAATTATTATATTTCATATTTGTACTCTTTTTAGGTATGTGCATGCACCACCTCAATACCCAGTGTCTGCAGGGGCCAGCAGAGGTTTCCAGTTCCCCAAGAATTAGAGTTATGGATGGTTATTAGTCCCCATGTGAGTGCTGGGAATCAAACCAGCATCCGCAACAAGAGGACAATCCACTTTTCCAACCACTGTTTAATTGATTTTTTTTTGTACTCCATTTTTAATACTAACAAACTGATGTAACTTTTGTAATTTTTACCTATGTTTAAAGTCATTAGAGTATTAGCCTCATTGAGCTAAGTGTTGTAAGGAGGATCTTTTACCTCCATTACAGGATCATCTGACCGTCCACATTTAAGTATTATGAAACTGGATATACATGTCAGCAGTGTTGGTAGCTCCTCCTGGAAGATGACATTCTCCATCTCTGCCGTAAGTCAGAGTTATGTCCCTGTGGACGGTATCTGAAGGGACAGCATGTATTAGGCAGAGGTCTCTGAGAAAGCATCCTTCGCACTACTCCGCTAGTGCTGTCGCTGGGCATCTGCTTTTGCACATAGCTGCATCTGATTTCCATTGCCTTGGTCCTTCACAATGACTAAGTGATCTGCAAAACCCAGATAAAGTAGCTTGCATGACTAGGAACAGGGCAACCTTATGTGTAGGTCCGAAGTTCTGACAGTGGATTCACCAAGCAAGATGCTTATTTCTCCAAATTAAATGGAGCTGGCTCATGTGGTAAAGATGTACTTAAATTCCCCTCAACTCGTTTTTCTTATTATCCCTGGCATCATGGCATCTATTGATTCCCAATCCTATTTATTCCCCAAACTCTGGCAACATTAGATCTTTTTGCATATTTCTCTTCCTTAGAGCACCTTTGTCTCTGGAAAAACTGACATTCATCGGCACTTCCAGCTTTCTTTCCTGTTCTCTCCCAATAAGCATGAATAAGTCCTTACAGCCGAGCAATAACATTTTCTCCTTAGAAAGGCAATGTGGGAATTTGATTGAGTACAGATTACAAATACACAATTTAACATGTTTAATTTGTAATCATTGTTTTATATGGATATTGGGATGTCAAATTTTGAAACTACTTCAAAAGGACTTATAAATTATTTCTTGGGCTCAGCAGGTAAGAGCATCGACTGCTCTTCTAGAGGTCCTGAGTTCAATTCCCAGCAACTACATGGTGGCTCATAACCATCTGTAATGGGATCTAATGCCCTCGTCTAGTGTGACTGAAGACAGCTACAGTGTACTCATATACATAAAATAAATAAGCAATTCTTTATAAATTATTTCTTTATGGTTGTATACAGTGGGAGCAGAAACTGTGGCTGTCCCACGGTATACAGTGGTGAACACTATGGACGTAGACTCAGGAGATCTGGGTTTACAATCTCTGAGGCTGTTTTCGTCACCTCTGAAATAAATGCGAATACAATCTTCATGAAGTAGTTGTCTCTAAGAAACACAATAGAAAATGCTACAATTCATTCCATTCAAATGACACCAGTGACTCTTTATGTACTTATACTTTATATGTACATCTAATGCACTATGTTGATGACTAACACTGTGTAGTGGCTACAAAGTCATTTCACACAAGATGAGAACCTGAGATTCTAACTGAACCTGGACTCTACCAGGCTGCTAGGACGTAGGTGAACTTTCTCTTTGCACATGGTTTAAACACTCTGTATTGCTCCTTCTCATACTGGAAAAATTTTGTACTTGATTTGTGTTTTAGCTGTGAGAGAGCACAACTTTGTTCTAGAAAATTTAATGTACTGTTCAGTGTATACCTACTAGTCTCCATAGTGCTTAGCACATATATATGCATGAGTAAATGAATTTCATGGTCTGTGCCAACATAGACCTAACTGTGTTTTATAATAGCTTCCTTTCACGTTTCTTGATGTATTTTCTATGCATTTTATTTGTTCTTAGCTAATAAGGTTCCAGTTTTATATAAAAAAATATTGAAAAATCTCCCCTATATCTCCTTTGTTTTCTACTTCTGTGAGAAGCAGCAACATGTCCTCATGGAACTACCCAGGCTCGTTGGTATATATGAGTCACATGAGCAGAATGAAGGGTATAATTAATCAGACAGTAATGAGAGTAAAGTGCCTCTCCATTCGTGTAGCACAGTGTGCTGCAACCACAGTGCCTATCATACCCTAGTACAATAAGGGGTTAAAGAAGCTGTCGCCCCTTAGTATCCCTGACTCCTGTTTCTATACTTCTGCCCCACGTGATCCCTTCTTCAAGACATTCAACCATTTTAATGCTATCTGTAGCCTTTATCCTTTCTTGGAAAAGAGAAGAATCTTAACAAACTTATCTTCGAGTCACCAAAGAGCATAATTAAGGCAAAGGGAGAATGTTTTTACAACAGTAAGGAATTCAACCTTTTCAAGAAGTTTTAGTGTTGTTCTTACTAGAAAAAAAATAGTATAAACCCTTATACCTGCTTCAAAGTTTTTAGTTTTTAATTTCATATGGAGATTCCATTGTCATCCTGAAAGTTTCCCACAAGAAAACTGATAATGTTTCCTTCTTTCCTATTTCTTTCTTTTTATTGGTTATTTTATTTATTTACATTTTAACTGTTATTCCCTTTTCTAGATTCCCCTCTGCAGACCCCCTATCCCACCCCTCCCCCTGCTTCTATGAGGGTGCCCCCCACCACTAACCTCCTCTTCACCCCCTAGCATTCCCCTATGCTGGGTCATTAAGCCTTCACAGAACCAAGGGCCTCCCCTCTCATTGATGTGTGATAAGGCCATCTTCTGCTTCATATGCAGCTGGAGCCATGGGTCCCTCCATGTGTACTCTTTGGTTGGTGGTGGTTTAGGCGCTGGGAGTTCTGGGGTGTCTGGTAGGTTGATGTTGTTGTTCTTCCTATAGGGTTGCAAACCCCTTCAGCTCCTTCAGTCTGTCTCCTAACTCCTCCATTGGGGTCCCTGTGCTCAGTCCATTAGTTGGTGGCAAGCATCAGCATCTGTGTTGGTAAGGCTCTCAGGAAACATCCATATCAGGCTCCTATCAGCAAGCACTTCTTGGCATCAGCAACAGTGATTGGATTTGGTAGCTGCATATGGGATTGATCCCCAGGTGGCACAGTCTCTGGATGGCCTTTCTTTAGGTCTCTGCTCTACTCTTTGTCCCTGTATTTCCTTTAGACAGGAGCAATTCTGGGTTAAAATTTTGAGAAGGGTGGATGATTCCATCCCTTAACCAGGGGCTATGCTTAACCTCTGGATATGGTCTCTACAGGTTCTCTCTCCCATTTGTTGGGTATTTCAGCTAATGTCATCCCCACTGGGCCCTGGGAGCTGGAAACAACCCATGTGTCCCTCAACAGAGGAATGGATACAGAAAATGTGGTACAATCACACAATGGAGCACTACTGAGATATTAAAAGCAAAGACTTTATAAAATTCGCAGGCAAATGGATAGAACTAGAAGAAAATATCATCCTGAATGAGGTAACACATGCACAAAAGAACACACATGGTGTGTACTCACTGATAAGTGGGAATTAAGAAATAAGCTTGAATTACCCATGATACAACTTACAGACCAAATAAAGCTCAAGAAGGAAGACCACAGTGTGGAAGCTTCAGTCCTACTTAGTAGGGGAACAAAATAATCACAGGAGATAGAGGGTGGGAGGGACTTGGGAGGAACAGAGGAGGGGAAGAGGACAAAAAGATGGGCAAGATCAGGTGTGAGAGGAGAGGCAGGAGATGTACAGAGGGTTAGGAAATTGAACAGAGTTGTGTAGCAATGGGGGATAGGGAACTGGGGGTAGCCAATAGAAAGTCCTAGAGGACAGGAAAGCAAGAGGCTTTCCTATCTCTTAAGCAAACGTTTTTCCTTCTTTTACAAGGCCCCCTGCCACCCTTTTTCCTACCTGTGGGAGGATAAATTTGGCACTCAGTCTATGCTAAAATGGAGCTGACTCTGTCTCTCTACTTTCCAACCAACATGACAAATTTCTCTGAAATTTATCGTACTCTATCAAAGTCCTTATTTTGTGGGTAATGTAAGCATTTCTAGACGATGTTTCCCTGGACCAATTTTTTGCAATTATTGTCTCCTTCCTCTCAGACTTCATTTCTGTCTGCATCTTTACTTCTCCATCAACTGTCACATGCCTTTACAGCAACACATAGTTAACAGCTTGGGTCAACACTCTTCAACTTTCATCTTTCTTCAAGTTCACTCTGAGCAGCCTATTATCCCCTCAGACTCCACGACAGGACTCTTGTCCAGGTCGCAACTGACAGCCAAATTGCTACAACTCAGTCACTTCTTGGTTTTCAGTGTATTCACACTCTGAGCATTGTTTCACACAGAAAAAGAAGCACGCCACACTCTCTTGACATTGCAATGGCTCATTGGTCCCTTTGTCAGACAAGTTGTCTGATCATTGCTTGCTCATTTCTTCATAAACTCTTTCTGAGAAATCTTATTTTTGGTATTTTTACCCACCATCCTTCCAAATGTAGAGTTGATAACTTAGTTCTTGAAACTCTTTATTTCATTTGGATAGAAGTTCAGGATTAAACATGAGGTTGTTAAATAGATCCTCCTGAAAATTAAGCTGAGATTTTACTCCAGCTAATGTCTGGTCCCGAGTCTGCAAAGACCTCTGCTGGTTCAGATCTTTCTCCTATGATGGTGTCTCATCTCTATCAGTAACATCTCCATTCACTCTGTTACAACCAAGCCTCTCCCTGTCATCTCATATTCTTCTCTTTAACCTCCTTTCAACTCACCAGCAAATTTGTCTTATTCTGTCTCCAAGTGCACACATACAGCATATGTATTATATATAAACATGTTTAAAATCTGGATTATTGCAGTAGCTTTTAAAATCCTTTTCTTCCAAATTCATATTCTTTTATGATTCACTGAGAAGCCAGACTGATTTTGTAAAATAGAAACTAAATCATGTCACTTCCCTGCCTAATAATATTTAAGGGTCTCCCATTTTATATTTTAAACAGTCTAAACACTTTCATTCTATTTAATTCCATTTCAAATAAAATGCCTCACTACTATGCCTTTGGATATATATAGAGGACTCTATGCTGTTACAGATTCCCTGGGTTTGTATTTTTCATGAGTGCTTAATTGTTCTGTTGCAGATCAACAATGAGGATGCGAGGACTGCTGTTGAGTAAGCTGAGTCCTACCGTATCTGGTGTCTCTGTGCTGTACTTCCTGCACCGCAGAAAGTGCGAGCACTGTGTATCTGTTGCAGGACCGAGTCATGATACCAGCATGCTCAGAAAACAGAAAGGATTGTTAAATTTTCTCACTGGTGTAAGACTTCTGACAAATTGCTTAACGTTCTTCTATTTTATTGCCGAGCTGAATCATTTCCTTGAAAACTTGAAATATAAAATTATATTACCAAGAAAGGAAGAAAAGCTCACAAAGAGTAGATAATTCTCACTATTAAAATTCTCGAAGACTAAATTATAGAATAAATTCATATATTAAATGCTCAAATTCCAAGGCAGGATGCCATCTCGTCACCCCTGTGAAGCCCACTGGCTTTAGTTTCTATGAATTCAGTAAGACATCAATTTTTTTGTTTAAATTATTTTCTAGTTTTTAGCACAAAGTTTGTCATAAAAAGACTGTGAGTGGGTGTGTGTCTGTGTGAGTGTGCATGCACATACACACAGGCATGTAGAGGCCAAAGGTAGATGCTGTTCATCTCCTTCAGTTGCTTATACTGACTTATTTTATGTCAACTTGACACAAGCTTGAGTAATTTTGCAAGAATGTATCTTAACTGAAAAATATTCCCACCAGAGTCTGCGGTGCATATTTTTGATTGATGATTGAACTTAATTCTCTTTAGATGATGCCATCCCTGGGCTGTGGTCCTGGGCGTTCTAAGAAAGCAGAATGAGCAACCAATGGAGAACAAGATAGTGAGCAGCACTCCTTCATGACTTCAGTTCTTAACTCTAGGTTCCCACCCTGAGAACTTTGGATGACAAACTAAGATCTTAAGAGAAAATAAGCCCCTTTATTCCAAAATTGCTTCTGGTCACAGTGTCTTATCACAGCAATAGAAATTCAAACTAAGAGACTCTGCATCTTAATATCTTGGTGAACCCAGAACTCATCAATCTGGCTAGGCTGCAAGTTTCTTGAAGAACCCAGAGCTCATCTATCTGGAAGGCCAAAGAGCTCCAGGAATCCTAGTCTCCATTTCCCCTGTGCTGGATGAAAAGACACACACAGTCACTCCTGGGTTTTCCATGGTGCTTGGGGATCCAAGCTAAATTTCTCATGCATTTGTGAAAAGCACTTTCCTGACTGAGCCACTTCTCCAAGACACTGTACATTAAAAACTAACTTTATCAGTGAAACAAATTCTGAAAAGTCTAAGTTTAAAAATATTAAAAGTATTCACATTTACTTTTGCAAATATGCTCAAAGTAGAAAATCCTGACTTTAAACATCATGCTTGACTTTGGGTGGCATGGGAATTAAGACTACACTCTTTTGTCTGTAATTTATAAAAGTAAGAAGGGGAAAAGAAGAATTTGTAGGAATAAAGCTATTATAGTAATACCCATACATTATTTCACGCCTGCATTCAGTGGGCATACAGTGATGAGGATTAGAACTTCCAAATGTGGGATGTGTAGGTAATTCTTGCTGAATAGTCTGCTAGGGTCTTGGAATTAAGCATCCTTAGTAAACATTGTTTGAGGAAACTTCAGTGCACTTTGAAAGTTGTTCTTTACATCTTTGCTTCCTTGCCCTTGTGAAAGAATGACTATTTAATTTTTATTTACAGACATTTACATGCATGAAGATTTGAACATGTCTAGTTGAAATAGAAACAACCAAATCTCATAACTAGTACAACTGATTTCCCTTCCTCCAAACATTTTACAGTTAAGTTTTGGAGGCACCCAAAGGGCAGTTATATCAACCCAGTAATGAGATCTCTGGTGTTCCCTGGTACGTGAATCTCTTAGGGTCCTGAGTTCTGAGAACTAGGTATGAAAGAGTCCTAACATGAACATAAATGTTACCATCCTCTTTGACCCATAGTAGACCAAGTGTAACTACATGGATGAACCTAATTCTTGAGTAGAATAGTCTGACCTACTCCTGACTTACCGTCCTAGCATTCCTCTACACTGGGGCATCAAGTCTTCACAGGACTAAAGGCTTCCTCTCCCATTGATGCCAGATAAGGTCCCTTCAGCTCCTTCAGTCCTTCCCCTAACTCCTCCATTGCGGTCCCTGTGCTCAGTCCCATGGTTGGCTGTGAGCATCCGCATCTATATTGGTCAGGATCTGGCAGAACCTCTCCGGAGGAGCACCCTCATAGAAGCCGGGCAAGGGGGGATGGGTAGGCAGTTTGCAGAGGAGAAACTGGGAAAGGGGATAACATTTGAAATGTAAATAAATAAAGTATCCAATTTTTTAAAAAAAGAACACATTAGATGTTGTTACAAAAGGAAGTCAGAAATAGCTCTATTCTCAATTGTTTATGGTGTTCTGAAGATAGAGAAATAATAGGAGTATTAAATTAAATAGCAAGTAAGTAATAAATAGACATATCTGGCTTTAAATACAATTCAAACTAGTCCCATGTATATTAAATCACTGTCTCTCCTAGAGTCTAACGGAATGAAATGCAGATAGGAAAGGATACTGGCTAGTATAATTTGTTATTACTTGTTATTATTGGTGTATTAAGGTACTGAGAGACAGAATTATACTAGCAAACCAAGGAAAATGAAATCCACATGTAGTAAAGTTTGATACATTAGGTTACACCAGGAAGGAAAGGATGAACGAAAATAAGAATCCTTTATAGTTTGCTCTACGTGTCCATCATGTGTTTGAGGATATCCTTTGCTTCAACCCTCATTTCTTATCAGAGGAAATAAGAAGGTTGCAAAATGTCCAAGGAAAGGATGCACAGAGTAGCTGCACTGTCCTCTTCCTGCCAGACCCTAAAGGACAAGGATGCTTTTACTCGATGTGTCTTAAGATTCTCACTGCTTTGTTCTGTTAAATACAGGGGGTCTTCTCTCACATCATCGGGTACTTTTGTCTTCTACTTTACTAGAGGATGACTTCAATGAAGGAAGTCTGATTAGAAAAGAGAAAATCCAGTATGGTTATAAGAGGCAATCTTTAACTTTAGTACATTGAGCTAGGGGCTGGGCTATGAGATAGACTTAATATAAAAATGTAAATATGATGTAAATTTCAAAGGCTTTACAGCAGAGCCTAGGGATTCTCTGATTTGAATTCATTTGTGATGAGAAACATAATAAATATGTAGATTTAGAGCCCCGTCATCAAGACTTAAGATCCAAAACATATGCATTTTTAATATATACCCATTCTTTTGTTCTGCATGAACCAAGTGCTTTTGACTCAGAAACTTCCATTCAAAAAAAGATGGAATTGGACAGGGTGAATGAAATTCATCTAGAGAGGATCTTGGTAACATTAATGTGTCAGGGTCTTGAAGCCCAGAGGAAACTCGCTATGAGCTCTGCTAGCCTTCTCTGCTTGCCTTTGTTCTACCCTACTTCCCTCCTCTGCCTGTTCTTGCACACCAAAGCTTATATATTTTTCAATGTTGTCTTGGTATAAGAGCAGATTCTATTTCTTTCTGTATCAACAAGTTCCTAGGAAGAAGGCTCAGTGACAGATAATTAAATTTTCCCCCCTGAGCTCCGTGAATGTTCACAGGCTGTACCCAAACTGTGCTCTAATCTCAGGTGTTAGCTCCCCAATATCCTTTCATCTCCTGCTAACCATGACTTGTGACAGAAAATCTCGCAAGTCAAATTAGCAGGCCAGGGCTGTTGGAGTAAGAAGACAAATCATGTTGACTTTTTGATTGCTTGCATTTCCTGTGACATTGTGTTGACATTCAGCTTCACAGAGTCAAAGGGTTCCTGTGCTTTGAACCTAAGTGCGTGTGTGAGCTGAAATTGTCGGTGAGTACATCGGGGATTACAGTGCAATGAAAGTGTTTGGATTGCTCAGTGCCAGACCCCTGAAGCATCTTTCTTGTTTTTTTCCTGAGACTCAAGGTATACTGATTTATAACTACACTGATCAATTTTGGACAGTAATAAAACTCTCACGTGCTCTTCATAATATCAATCTTTATTCCCTAAACAAAACACTGCTTTGCTCATTGGAGGCTAAGACTTGTCTATGACTAAATTCTACATCTTCAAGTCTTTCAGATGGCCGAAGTAAATGTGTTATTTAAAATGTTTTAATCTCAATTTTATTGCGTGGTACATTCAAATATTTTAAGCATTATTTAGAGTACTGTGAGCAATGTCAACCTCATTGCTTTTTCATAATTTTCAGGTTAGGTACCTTGAAATTTTGTTACACCAGAATAGATAATTTGGTGATAGTGTTAATGTCAGCGATACAAGAGTGCTCCAAGGGGGCTTGGACTAAGATTTAATAGAGACATTTCAGATAAATTTAGAATTTGCAACTTAAAATATTTTCCATGTTTGCTTTATTCATTAAGTAACTTTCTGTAGTATAATCAAAACCAATGCAAGCAAGAAGGTGTTAAAAATGTCATAGGCTTGTTATTTTTGGCATACCTTATTTTTTTTTGTTTGTTTGAAGATTGGACCAGTAGGATGGCTCAGTGTGTTAAGGAGTCTGCCTCTACAGAGCCCAATGATCTGAGATTGAGTTCCTGAGCTCACATGGTAGAATTAGAAAAAAGACTCCTAAACATTTTTCTCTGGCCTCCATATACTGTTATGGAGTTTGTGTGTGTGTATGTGTGTGTGTGTGTGTGTGTGTGTATACTGTGCACACACACATAGTCACAAAGACATACAGACACACACATAGGCACAAAGACACACACAGACACACACTGGAACACATACACACAGACAAACACACAGACACAAACAAACAAATACACATATATACTTAAAGTTTGCAAATTGCAATCTTGTCAATGGGGAAGGAAAAAACGGAAAGTTGTTTAGAATTAATTAGTAATCAGCTTAACTTGATTACTTTAGGACTATGGTTATGCTAGACAGATAATCAGAGCTAACATACCATCTCAGATTCACTGAGGTCCGGTCAGTCTCCTAAGAATAGCACTTTTGGGAGCACAACTGCATTTTCCAAGTGAGATTATATCCAGAACTTTTATCCTGCACTTTGGAAAAACAAATCAAGAAGCAGGCCATGAAGGAAGCACATTGTATGAAGGAGTTGAGCTGTTCCTCCACCAAAGCCACACTCCTGCAGCAGCATTAAAAAGAATGCCAACTTGATCATTAGATATTTTTTCTCCAGAAGAGAAAGAAGCCAAGACCATTTTATAATAATAATAATGCAAGGTTGTTCACAGGGTTACTAAAAAATTTCTTTGAATGGTTAAATGTCTTTATATTAAGTTTAATGTAAGTGTGAACTGCTAGCAAGAGAGACTAACAAGGCCAGGTGGCAGAGATTTTCTTTTTAGCTTTATTTCTAAATGAAGGATTTCGTCTACTTATTTGGTGTTATGAATTTATACAAAGAGGAATGAGTTAAAACTCCCAGAGCGACGGCCAGCCTGGTCTACAGAGTGAGTACCAGGACAGCCAGGGCTACACAGAAAAACCCTGTCTCGAAAAACCAACAAAACAAAACAAAACAAAACAAAAAGTTCCCAGAGCAAAAAAGAAATTAAAAAGTATCTAATAGTTAAATTCTTAATGAGAAAAATAAAGATCTTTCTAAGTTTTTTTTTTTATTTCTAAATTCTTAATGATGAAAAACTTTACTGAGAAAATACATATTGTCATAAAAATCTTGTGGCACATAAGATCAACTGGCAATAACACTGGTTTACTGTTTTCAATTATTTATTTACTTATTTATTTAATCACTTGACATCCCCACTGCAGCACCCCCTCCCACCTTTCCTCCCAGTTTACTCCTCCCCTTTTTCTCAGAGAGGGGGAAGCCCTTCTTGGGTACCATCCTGCCGTGGGATATCCAGTCCCTGCAGGACTAAGCATCTCCTCTTCCACTGAGGGCCAACTAGGCAATCCAGGTAGGGAAAGGAGATACGATGGTAGGCAACAGAGTGAGAGACAGCATTCTTCCAATTGTTAGGGGACCAACAAGCTACACTTCTGCTATGAATGTGTGTGTGGGGGGGCTAGGTCCAGCCCTTGCATGCTCTTTGGTTGGTGGTTTCTCTGTGAGCCCCCACCGGCTCAGGTTAGTTGATGCTGTAGGTCTTCTTATGGTGTCCTTGACCCCTCTGGCTCACTCAATTCTATCCCCAACTCTTCCACAAGATTTGCTGAGATATTTGGCTATGGGTTTCTGTATCTGTTTCCATCAGCTGCTAGATGAAGCCTGTTGGTGGTACACGCCTGT
Source organism: Mastomys coucha (assembly GCF_008632895.1). Lineage (NCBI taxonomy): Eukaryota > Metazoa > Chordata > Mammalia > Rodentia > Muridae > Mastomys > Mastomys coucha. Next base: position 123,733,946 of record NW_022196896.1, read on the forward strand.
AGTCCCAGCTACTCGGGAGGCTGAGACAGGAGGGTAGCTTGAGTCCAGGAGTTCTGGGTTGTTGTGTGTTATGCTGATCAGATGTCCTCACTAAGTTTAGCATCAACATGAGGACCTCTCTCTCAGGAGTAGGCAACCACTAGTTGCCCGAGGGAGGTGTGTGTGAACCAGCCTAGGTCAGTAGCATCGGCTTATTTTAGGAAGGTCTAATTAGAGACAATTTACCCCAAATGCCATGGTCAGAGTATTTTGCTCTGACCCACAAACGCCATGTTAGAATAAAATTGACATAAATCAATTAGCAATTGAGATTTTTATTAAAAATGTAATGTCTGGAAATTGGACATAGTTCTACCAGAGAACCCAGCTATACCACTCCTGGGCATATACCCAAAAGATACCGCAACATGTAATAAGGACACATGCTCCACCATGTTCATAGCAGCCTTATTTATAATAGCCAGAACCTGGAAACAACCCAGATGTCCCTCAACAGAGGAGTCGATACAGAAATTGTGGTACATCTACACAATGGAGTACTACTCAACTATTAAAAACAATAAATTTATGAAATTCTCAGGTAAATGAATGGATCTGGAGAATATCATCCTGAGTGAGGTAAACCAATCACAAAAGAACAAACATGGTATGCACTC
>NW_022196896.1:123735342-123758091 GCF_008632895.1 Mastomys coucha
GGAAACTGGGAAAGGAGAAATTTACATGTAAATAAAGAAAATATCTAATAAAAAAAAAAAGAAAAAAATGCAATGTCCTTAAGATATTTTTTTTTCTTTAGCACAGGTTAAGGTTTTGGATAATACAAGGCGCAAATGACCATCTAAGTAATAAGAACTATAAACTGAAGAAACATCCTATGAACATAGAGGGAATCATTTTTATGTTTAATTTTGTAATAGAAACCAGGCAGTGTAGGAATTCAAAACAAGGTCTACAGCTTAGAAATGAAGCTGACCCTTCCTGCATTCAGAATGAATTTCAATTACGCCGAGAAGCCTTGCCTGTCAACTGCATTTTACTTGCTTTCCAAATGCACAATTTATTTGGAATAACCAAATTAGGATATGGATAATGCCTCTTCAAATGAATATGTGATGTCTTTCTTAGCATAAATAACAACGGCTTAAATATGTTGTGTAGGCTACTATTCTGGATGTCTTATTTGTGACCAGAATTACATTACAAACAGCTGTTGGACAGCTTCATACAGAACATTCAAGCCATTTTCCTTGGCTATTTTCCTTTGTCAAACAAACATTTCAGACCAGCAAATATTAAAATAGACACCATTCCAATTCTGAAATATACATATACATACAATCATACATACATATAATCAGCTTACCTGGGTAAAGCCTTCACAAATTGCTCAGCTCTGAGAGAAACATTGATAAAATGCAAATACGTAGTTTGAAAGGCAAGAAGATAAAGTAGGATTTGGGTAGCCCGTCTTGTTCTATTTTGGTTTTATCTGGGTTTTCTAGGTCCCAAATCTGATTAGCATATTTAATCTTATGCAATGTCAGGAATGGTTTACTGTCCCTTAATCAGTCTATTATTAGCCATCTTAATTGTTCCTAATAGCTTATTTTTAAACACACCATTGGCATACTATGATGCATTATGGGTTTTCATGGTTTAGAATTTTGATGGGGGGTGTAGGAGAAACATTAGCATGGTGTTCATAAGGTGAAAAGGAAGAAACCTATGCCAAAATGAAAATGTAAATGAAGTAATTCACTGCTCATATGAGTTGGGTTAATTAATAAGAGATTGGCATAACTTCATGTTGCTGTTCTGGATGGAAGCAGGCTATTGCGTTAGAGCTGATGGAGATTTTGATTTAGAAGGCAAGAACTGAAGTCCCATTTCCACATTTGGCGATAGAGGATATTTGAAATTTTGAAAGGTACGGCATCATTTAGAATTTTTAAATGAATATAACATTATTTCTATTTCTACTGTAATGTTAGGGAAGGAAAGAAGGAAGAGAATTGGAAGAGGAGGTAGATTCTTCGGAGGCAGCTTAAAACTTTTGAACACGAATGCTTCAGCAACCCTCAAATTGCCTGTCATGCTAAAACACAAATGAACCAGTAAAAAGCTGGGGGTCCTAGATTGGCTACAAAATGGAGGGCCAAACTGTTGACAATTAATACAGTGGGGGGCTCTCTCCTGGTCCAAAGCTAAGGAAAGCTGAAGAGGGAGCCCAGGTAATAAGTGAGGCTAACCACCTCTTGTCAAATACCCACCCTTGAGTTTGGGGCTGCATACCACAGCCTTTAATTGGAGGCAATGTTGAAGCTAACAGTAATGGGATATGGGTAATTATTCCTCGATTGGTTGGGAGTGGAATGATTTTCTTGTGTGTGTGTGTCTGAGATGCCTTTTGTCCCGGAGGGTACAGTGGTCATTCCCACACCTGTAATAGCCTGTACTAGGCTCCGAGGTTCACTATCTTGTGTTCCCTCTACTGTGCTCATCTGACCTTCCATGCAGAACGTCCCAACTAAGACTTTATTAAAAGCTACCTTGACCTGTCTTCTGTACTTGTGATTATTCCTTGGTAAGATGCCATTGAAGGCAGGTGTTCTTAACCTTAGATTACCTCACCCAAGCACCAAAGTGATGATGCCCCAGTTCTCCAGGAAGAGAGGTATAGGATGTTGATCATAATTACTAAAGTTCTTATCTTAAAAAACAAAACAAAACAAAACAAAACAAAAAAACCAAACCCCTGAGATCCAGGGTTTTTTTTAAACTCAAAGCATGTTACGGAGTCTCTACCACCAAAGGCAAGGATTACAGCCTGCACCATCATCATTTTTAAGGAGTGTTACTAATGCATAAAAATTAGCAGTTTTCTATCATCATTTTAAAGATTTTAAATCATGACATATGAGTTTCAAAGTAAACAGTGAGTTAAAATTGGGTTGCTGAGCTATTCTAAAGAATAGTGCTCTTCCTTTTCCCCAAAGAGGCTTCTTTTAGAAGTCTTTTTTTTTAAAAAAAAAAAGATTTATTTTATTTTATTTTTACTGTGAACATGTGGATGTAGCTGTGGGTGAATATGTGGGCACAGGTGCTGTGATGCCCTGGTGCTGAAGTTACAGGCAGGCAGGGTCCTTGACATGAGCGCTGGCAAATGAGTTTGGGTCCTCTAAAAGATACACACTCTCAACCACTGGGTCTCTCTCCAGCCCCTTGGCGTTTTCAGTAAGACCAAAGGATGAGATTCATTCCCTAGATGATATCTTTGTTTGTATGATAAAGAATGATTTAGAATAAAACTCAATGTAGTGGTTGGTGATGTGGAAACCAGATGAATGGTGGGAAATGATGGTAGCCGTGGATGAAGAGCAACAGGGAGGAAAGGGGAGAGAGAGGAGAGGGAGGAAGAGAGGGAGGAGGAGAGGGAGGAGGGAAGAGAGGAGGAGAGAAGGAGAGGGAGGGAGAGAGGGAGGAGGATAGGGAGGAGGGAGCAGAAGAGATGGAGGAGGTGGGAGAAAGTGCGGTTGTGGAGGGAAGGCAGGTATTGATATTCAAGCATTAAGGAGAAAAAGGGGGCAGTGCTGCAAGGTATTTATGTAAAGAAGTTACAATCCGTGATGCCCAAACTTCTGTGTTGGACAAGACTGCTGACAAGGGATAGGGAAACAGAAACCTGCTGGGGAACAAAGGTGACATGAAGATAAAAGCATCTGGGAGGCTCAATGACACCTGAGGAGGTGCGTTTGACATTGAAGAGCAGTTACGAAAAATAAAACAGTAGAAATATATAGTAACAGAGGTAGAAGACCAAACCCTGAGAAGGACCCATACTTCAGAAACGGATTTAGGAACCTCAAACCCTGAAAAGGACCCATACTTCAGAAACGTATTTAGGAACCTGAGACTGAAAGAGCTTTGTTCTCTTCTCAGCACTAACACCTATCTAGGTTTGGAGTAGAATGCTTTGCCTCAAGCACCGATTCACCTATTTATAAGCAATGTGTCTTTAAGAATGACACATTCCTTCCTCCCCACTCCCTGCCCTCCAGAGCTCCTAGGGACTAAACCACCAACAAAAGAGTACACATGGAGGGACTCATGGCTACAGCTGTATATGTAGTAGAGGATGACCTTGTCGGATATCAGTGGGAGGAGAGGCCCTTGGTCCTGTGAAGGCTTGATGTCCCAGTGTAGAGGAATGCCATGGTGGAGAGGTGGGAGTGGATGGGTGGGTAGGGGAACACCCTCATAGAAGCAGGAGAAGGGAGGATGGGATAGGGGGGTTTGCGGAGAGGAAACCTGGAAAGGGGATAACATTTGAAATGTAAATAAAGAAAATATCCAATAAAAAAGGATGATATCCTCTGATTAGACCATTGTAAATTTGTGATAATAATACAACAGGCATTTCATAAGGCAGCTGTGAGATCCAAGCTCCAAAGCTAAGAGGAGAGTCACAGAAGGCAGCAGAAGATGCAGAAACCATAAGGAAATGATATACACTTTATGCAGTAGGAGTATGGTAGGTTGAATATGCTTGGCTCAGGGAGTGGCACTATTAGGTGTGGCCTTGTTGGAGTAGATGTGGCCTTGTTGTTGAAAGTGTGTCACTGTGGGGGTGGGCTTTGAGAGCCTCCTTCTAGCTGCCTGAAAACAGTCTGCTCCTGACTTCCTTTTGATGAAGATGTAGAACTCTCAGCTCCTTGTGCACCATGCCTGCCTGAACAGTGCTATGTTCCCACCTTGATGATTATGGATTGAACCTATGAACCTGTAAGCCAGCTCCAATTAATTGTTGTTAATCTTGGTTACGGTGTCTGTTCACAGCAACAAAACCTCTACTAAGAAAGAAGTTTGTACCAGGGACTGGGGTATTGCTATAATAGGCCTGACCGTGCTTTTGTTTGGAGGAATGTGGATTTGGGACTTTGGAAAGCAGCAGAATGCTTTAGGTGGAGCTTAATGGGCTATCCTAGTAGAAATATGGAAGACTTTGTTACTGAGGGTCATTTGAACTCTGGAGTCCTAGCTATAGAGGTTTCAGAGAAGAAGAATTTTAGTATGTGCCTGAAAGTCTGTTCTTGAGATAGTTTAGTAAAAAAATGTGGCTGCTTTTTACCCTTGTCTGAAAAGCCTGTTTGAGACTAAGGTGAAGAGAGTCAAATTAATTACACTGACAAAGGAGGTCTCAAAAGAACCCAGTTTAGACTCTGTGGTGTGGTTTAGTCTCATGAAGAGCATTTTGATTAAGCCTAGCAAGTTTAAAAAGAAAAAAAAATCAGATATATGGTTCAAGTATTAAAGGGGCATCAGGAAGTAGAATGGAGATGAATCCTATGTTCTATGAGATAAAGAGATTAAGGTAGTGGTGACCTCGAAGCAAATTCAGGCATGGTGGTACATACCTTTAATCCCAGGAGACACAGACAAGCAGATCTTCGAGTTCAAGACCAGCCTGGTACAGATCAAGTTACAAGTAGAGAAAAGCTTATGTCCAGGCATGGTTGTACACAAACTTAATCCCAGCATTCAAGAGACAGAACCATCCAGACTTTTGAATTAAAGGTCAATCTACAGAGCAAGTTCCAGGACAGGCAAGCTTAGACAGTGAAGGAACTGGGAAACAAAAAACTGGCGGTAATGTAATAGAACAAGGGGGCCATGTTCCAGCTCCAGTAAGTGGTAGAACTCAGCAGCTTCAACCATGTGGCTCAAGAATAGGAGGAGACTACTGGGACAATTGATGCTGGTTAGCTGGAGCTAAGACATTAGTGGTGATTAAGAAGGGACCAGCATCACCGAGGTGAAAACTTCTGGGAAGAGTTTTCTGAGAACATAAAGAAGCTGTGTTCCAGAGATAGCCAAGGTTGTACCTCTTGCTTCATCTGGACTTTATAATGTGTAAGAATCACCCAGATTCCCTGGATGTCTAGGGTCAGTCATCTTTAGCTGATATCCAGTGTCAGCCATGCTTTACCTGACTCTTACTGGAAATCCATATCAGCGTCATAGTGTAAGCTTCAAAAGGCCCCTGTAGTCCTCTGTTCTTTACAGTTCTGTGTTTATTTTTCACGTTGCTGCAACACAGTACCTGACAGAATTGACATTAGGAAAGGTGTATTTTATTTCATCTCAGAGCAGCATGGTAGCGGAAGGTGTGGCCGTAGAAGTGTGAGACTGTGTGTCACTTTCACAGTTAGGCAGAGCAAAGGACAGTGGTACTCCACTGTATCCTTCTCCTTCATCTGGAGTTGCAGCCCATAGAATGGTGCCACCCTTATGGGTCCTTTGTTGAGGACTTGTTCAGAAATTTGTCTTGTAGGTGATCCTAGATCCTGTCAAGCTGACAGTACAAAAATAACAGATTACTAAAGGGTAAAAGTATTGGTACACTGACTAAATAATACACTGTATAGGTCTTACTATGAGAAAAAGGCAACCAGAGAGCTGTGTCCTTTAGTAGTTAGTATAATAGGGTGGAAAATGTTATCACAGGCTCGTGGGTCTATCTATAGACTTGGTCCCCAGATGATGGTATTATTTGGGAAATACATGGCTCATTGGGAGGTAGAGCCTTGTTGGAGGAAGTATGGCGCTGAGAAAAGGTCATGAAGTTTTCTGGCTGGATCCCTTTTCCTGCTTCCTGACTACAGATCAAATGAGTCTACTAGCCTCCCATGTCTGGCTCCTAACTGGCTAGGAACTTAAGAGATTAGTATGGAAAACTGAATAATATGTACAAAACAAATTAAGGGTCTCACTCGAAGTGATTATTAGATGTCATTAGAGCCATGGAAACTTTGAGTTTTCCAGATGTATTTTCTCATCAACAGACAACAATTTCCTACTGCCTTCACATTTAGGGTTACCCTTCCAGCAGAGCCCTGATCCATAAAGCAGAGGGTCTGGCAATGGTCAGGACCAACCAAACCCCTGAGGTTTCAATTTGAACATGTCTTTGGGGCACCTTTTAAGATGATGTTCATAATATTAAAACAAAACAAAGACAAAAAGCAAACAAAAATATATCAAAAACATCCCACCCAAAACTGGCACGAACCAGGATCCCAGAATCTTAGAACCCATTGTACAAATAAGAGGAAATCTAACTAAGATACACACTAAATTCAGTAAAGCTGCTGTGTAAATGGCATTTCAAATCACTGCTACCGCCACTGACAGAGATGACGTCAGCTCTTTGCCACCTGAGTAAATAAATATTTATAAGGTGCTATATGTCTGAAGAATGTCACACTGCTCCAACAGACTTCATTTTCAGGCTAGAGTGAAACAGGCAGGTTCTTTAAAACATCATCAACAACAACCCAGTCACCACATTTGATGAGTTGTCCACTCTCTTCTCTAATACAGGTAAGAGTGCTATTTTCAATTTCTACTCTTGGGTAGAAAGTCATCCTGAAATTGAAGCCACTTCACCGTCTAAGTGGTAAGAAGAAAGTTAATCCATCAGGACTGAGAGAGTAAGTTGGACAAGTATAGTTCCCTTGAGCAAACAGGGAAAGTCAGGACAGTTTTTTATTCCTTCAGCTGCAGTTTTTCCATCAGGCTTCTAGTTAGAAGAAAAAAGAAACCCATTAGCAGATAGACTTTTTGTTGTGGTGGTAGTTGCTTTTTTTGTTTTTAACTTACAATTTATGATAAAATTTCATAGCCACCTCCACTATTCTAGGGAGCATTACTATCATGGGAATTGTGAAAAAAGAGAAATGCCCATTGATGGTTGCTTCAGGTGTGCTAAACAATACACACCTGTAAAAATTGTCAGGAAGGACTAGGAAAAGTCACGGTGCTACTTGTGCCAATGGATAGTTGTACGTGGATTGCTGAGGACCAGCCTTAGCTTGAGAGAGAGTCCTGAGGAAGGGGTGTTAGTGGTGGATGAAGGACTAAGAGTCAGTCATGGATGAAAGCTGACAGCTCTGTGTTCTGCTGGAGATAGCTTTCTGCTGGAGATAAGTCTCCCTTACAGACCAAAGGCCAGTTTTTATTTTGCATAAGCTACTTCCTTAGGAATTACTTATCAGTTCAGTCATTTAACCCCAGGTTCTGCTTTTGATTATTCCACAAATCAACATTTTATGACCTTAGACTCTTGACTCCAAAGATAGAGCTACATGACCAGCAGCCAGTTCTGCTCCTTTGGAGCTGGAAAATGGCCCCAATACTCTATTAGATTATTACTAGCCTTCTGTTTTCCAATTCTTCACTGCCTAAGCTTGGCTGTCCTGGAACTTGCACTGTAAACAGACTTTGGACCCAGAGATTTCCATGGCTCTGTCATCTGAATGCTGGGATTAAAGATGTGTGCCATCATGCCTGGACCTAAGCTTTTCTTTACCTAGAACATGTTCTGCTCCAGGCTGCCCTTGAACTCAGAAATCTGCTTGCCTTTGTCTCCTGGGATTAAAGGTGTACCCCACTATTCATGGGCCTAAGCTTTTCATGGCCATTATTCCTCAAGATCCAGATCAAAAGCCCGTGTTTCTCAGACTGAAGATCTGGATCACAAGTGTGCCCTCCATTCCTAGACTGTAGTTTATACCAGTTAAACTACATGTCCAAACTACTCCTTGTCCAATGCAAACACAGTAAGCTGAGCTCCGTGGAATCTTGCCCTGAGACCAATACTTCCTAAGTCTCTTTATCTCCTTCCTTAATATCTTTCTGACAAAGGTGACTCATTAGTGAAGCTGCCTCTGTTTTTTTTTTCAGGTCCATGAAGCCCCTCATACAATTCATATTTCTTCCTTATATTTTTGCATAGTTGAGGAGTCCTATAAAGAACAGTTCTTACATTGATTTATATATTCTTGAACTCATGTTTTCAGGGTTCTTTCCCACAGCCTTAAGGGCTATCCTGAAGAACACTGTATTGACCATTCTGCTAAAACACACCAGGCACTTTCTTGCTTCCTGGAATTGTGCTGTTTCCGATTATTATGGAGTATCTGAGATAAACTTGGCAGGGAGAATATTCCCCAAAGGAAGAACACAAAATAGAATGTATACATTATTATACAAACAAGCTGGACAACTACAGCTAATGTCAGCACTGGAGCAGACCCACGCCCTGCTAGCTCTGCTCCAGGGGCAGGAACCCTGTCATAATATCCCTTCCTTGGCCATGCTGAGCCTGGTAGTGGATATCCCTTCAATTAAACAGTATAAGCCACCTCTATGCTGGTTCAGTTCCCATGTCTAGATGCTTATTCTGCAGCTGAAAATAAATGCTTTCCAAAGAGAATTTAGGTTGATGATTACACATTTCCTCATGCCATCTTTGACAATTTTTATTTAAATAACAACAAAGAATTATTTGGAAATCTGCTCTATATGGCAAAATTCTGCACAAAATTTAATCAACACATCAGCAGAGATAGGGAGAGGACCAGGAGTCCTCACTTTTCATGGAGAGGCTATCGACAGTTAATGTTTCCTCAGGATTGGGGTAAGTGGGTAGGGTGGTGTGGTGTGTGTGTGTGTGTGTGTGTGTGTGTGTGTGTGTGTGTGTATGTGTGTGGTGTATTATTTTCTTCAGTGGTGTAGTCACTGATATGTTGCCTATCCTCCAGTAAATAACCTCACATTCAAGATTATGCAAGCAACTTCAATTAAACTCATCGCTTATACACCTAATAGGACAAAAGAAGAATATGCTGCAAGATGAGGGAGGGCGATGACTAAGAGAAATGGGGATGGGAAATAGTTATAATTCATAATATACATCCATGTATGAAACCATAAAAAGAATGTAAAACAAAAAACAAACAAGTTAATACAAGTCAATGTTTTCTTTCGGAAGCTGTTTGATTTCGACCCTAGTATTTGGAGAAGGGAGAGAGCAAGGAATGGCATAGAAGAGGGACGATTGCTTTTGGTATTTCTTTTCACAATTACTTTCTGCAGTTCTTGCCTATTCAACAACTTTGGGAAAATGCAGGCATTTGCCATCACTACACACAACCTTAGCCCTCCTCACAGCAGCCCTAGCTCCCATAGTCCCTTGTGGCGTCAAAGCCTGCACTTTCTCCTTCTGTCTTGTGGTCTCACAGTTTTCCATCCTATTTTCTCTTTACCCACATCTCTATATGTATCTTTAACAGGCTGACTAATTTTCACAACAATGTATGATTTTTTAGTGCTGTGAATGTATGCGTATGTTATTGTGGATTGAATCACATGGTCTGCGAGTGTCCTATCTTTGAGTAGTATCGTTACCTTGTTTCTTATTTCTTATTTTAGGTAGGATCTCACTAAGTTGTTCAGAGTGGTTTCAAAGTCACTTTGTGGTTAGGCAGGTCTTGAATTTGTAATCTTCCAGCCTTCAGCCTGATTAGCAGAAAATTACAGGCTGGCTTTGCCAGGTCAGCCTGTGAGCTTTCAATTTATCACAAACTATAAACAAGTGAATATTTCAAAGTGCAAATATTGACCATAGTAGACAAGTAATTAAGGTAGACTGTGCTACATATATAGCTTTAAATTTGAAGACTTTAATTATTCACAACATAAGATCATACAAGCCCATTTGTTGACACATTTTACCTCAAACTACAAAACTTAAGATTTAAAATAGACATTAAAAAAAATGCTTGAGTTTAAACCCAGTACCTTGGAGGCATTACACAAGTAAATTATCATTGGGCTACATTTGTGCACCAAATCAAAATTTTAATTCTTTCACCAGCTATGGTGGAGCCCATGTGTAATCTAAGAACTATATAGGTTGGGGTATAGTCAGATTGCAGTTCAAAAAGAGAGCGAGAAAGAGAGAGAGAGAGAGAGAGAGAGAGAGAGAGAGAGAGAGAGAGGTATACATTTGCCTATGAACATCATTAATAAACAGATGATACTGGCTAAAATATATACTTGTGTCAAAAAATCATCAAAACATTTAAAACACACACAATACACAAACAGAATACATTTTAATGAGTTGTTACGTAGATTTCTATTTAATACTTGTGTGGCACTTGCCACTCGAGAATTGGTTAAGGTAGCAACCATTTATATTTATATTTTATCCTCACCTCTCTAATGCCACAACTTAGGAATGATTATTAAAAACAGTAATTTATTCACAAATTTCCCCAAGCACAATAGGAATTTGAAAATAAATTTGTACATTTTTAACATGTGTGTTGTACTTTGCTATTTAACATTAAGGATGTGGGAGTTTATAATGTAATATAAGAATGGACAAATAGTAAAAGCATATTTGGAGCAAAGATGAACTTCAGCTAATCATATTTCATAACACTCAAAATATATTCTTTTAATATAATTATATAGGTCCAACTTACCATATATATAAATGTCCCATGTAGGTTTTATTTTGGTCAAAGCTCTGATTTTAATAACCCTTCAGTAACTGCTAAGCAATAGTATTCATTAGTAAAGTAAAGCCTCGAAGAAAGTTATATTACTTAGGTTAAATACATTTTTAAGTATTATAGTTAAACTTTGAATTAAAAACATTTGATAAGGTAAGTTCATTCTTCCTGAGTGCTGATATCACTCTTTTTTATCTAGTGTGTGTGTGTGTGTGTGTGTGTGTGTTTGTGTGTGTGTGTGTGTGTATGTGTAGGGCAGAGACAGAAGTCAGGTATGTTCCCCAATCATTCTATTCATGTGTCTGTGTCTTATGTAAACACTCATGCAGACGCCTGTAGAGGCCAGCAGAGGGTGTTGGATCCCCTGAAGTTGTAGTTGCAGGTGGTCGTGGCCTGCCGGAGGAGGATCTTAGGAACGAAACCCTGGTCCTCTGCAGGAACAAAAGGTGCTCTTCACCTCTGCTCCAGCTCCAGCTTTCCGCCTTGTGTGTTGAGGCAAGGTCTGTTATTATTGCGTTCAGTGATTCACCAGACTTACTGGCCAACAAGACCCCAGGATACCCATGTCTTTGCCTCTTTAGGTCTGGGTTTAGATCTGGATGTTACTAAACACAGCTTCTAAAACGCTTGCACAGGATCTAAGCTCAAGTCCTTATGCTTGCAGAGCAGAGCAAGCACCTTGACAACCGAGCCATTTTACTCGCTCCTTAGTCTACAGATACTTTTATTAATAGCTTCTATTTCCTACTGCAGTGGAAATCTAGTGCTTAGTTGTAATACTATAAGCTACTACAATGATCATGTTCGACGTCTATTGTGCTTCTGGTCTCTTCACATTCTAACAAACTAGTAAAGAGGCAAAATATGTAAATTTGTATAGTCAAAACAATGACAAGACAGTCACGTAAAATATATGTATCTATATTGTAAAACGGTGAAATGCTGCAATGTCTTTCTCTAGAGCTTAGCAACCCCATTCTAAGGCTCTGAGGATATGATGAAAAAGGTTAACGCCAAAATATTGTATTTCAATACAATGAATACCGACATCAATTATTTTATTTTACTTTTTTGCCAAAACAAATACATCCCTCATCACAAAATTAATTACAGTTAGTGTTTTATTTAATATGGTAATAGACTTGATATTTAGTTTCTGAACTTCAGAAGTTCCTTTCTAAAATGTTAAAAATCAGGTGAAAAATTAGAGGATCATCACCTGTCTTAATAGCAACATTAGGTAAAAGAGAGATGCGGCAGTTGGCTAGGGATTTAACTGTGCCGTCCCAGGTACAATGGCACGCACCTGTGCTTTTAGTGCTCTACCTGTGAGTTTGGGACTCTGAGATCAGTAATGGGTCAAGTGTTAAAAGAAAAATCATTCTCAATACTGGTCATATCACACTAGGAGTAACCACTAGAACAGAAGGCCAGGAGAATGACAATTAGATCACTAAATAAATACAAAACCTCAAAATTCATCTAAGTAATTTTGACGCATATCTCCAACAAGGAATCCGCTCTTTACAAGGGGTAGATTAAGGTTTATCTCATTTCTGGAGCACACTTCACTCCAATATTATCTTTCTTGGTAGAAATACAGTTAGCTTTCTGAGATAAAATTGGGAAACATGACAAAAATGTTCACAGGCTGCCTCCAAATTTATGAAAATCTCGAGGCATCACTCCAGTTTATAAAACAATCAATTTTATAGTTAATGATGGGAAGAACACTTGAACTATTTTTGAAGCTCCCAAGTTTTGTGTTATAAGATTCAAAAGATCAATAAATATACCTACTCTTTCTTGAGAAATAAGTAGTGTTAAAGATTAAGTAATAGTCCAACAGAGGCTAGTATTCTTCATTTAGAGATTGGGGTTCATTCCAACCCAGTGTTTGATTAACTGATGTGCAATGGCTCGGCTCGGTGGCACAAAGAATGCTTGTTGCTTCCCTTTGGTAAGAACATCCACAACCTAGAACATCATCATAAAAGAACACGTTAGAGGGCCAGCTCGTGACGTATTTCCATTTGCTTCAGTGAATCACCATTTCAATTTTTAAATGTTTCAGAAAGGCATATGAAAACAAGGCCATGAATAAAAGGAAAGTATACGTCCTGCTTTTAACTTCAAAGTGAAGACAATCTTTTGGTATGGGTTCCTTTTCCTACAATCCTGAAACAATAATCTGATTTCTTTTGTGAATATAAGATAAAAATTAATTTCATATGGATAAAGCCATAAGTGTTTCTCCATTGTTAATATATACTGTGTCCATTCTTTTCTATACAATTTGTTAGTTAAAAAACAGTTCAATAATTTATCATTATTACTTAGAGGTATTATTTTTTATGAATATATAATGACATGTTTATGTATTTAGTGACATCTATGCCTTTCTTGCACTTCAGTATAGTTCTCCTTATTTGTACTATATATAGATTATTTTTATATAGTATATATGATAATATATATAATATATAATATATATTTATAATCATATGTATTATTTTAAAGATGGAGCCTCATTATGCAGTCCAGGATGGCCTGGGACTCACTATGTATTGCACTCAAACTCTCGGTAACTCATATGCTTCAGCACTGTCTTTCAAAATACAAAAACTTCAAAGCCTCAAGCATTTTACTGACGTTTTTGAAAGCTATTGGCTTTAACTTAAAGGTCGAGATTACTATTTGTGACGTCTGAACTAACATGAAGACTTTAAGTTCACTGAAAGGGATTATCATTCATTCATCAGCAGGTCCAACATGTGAAATCGGAAATGGCACACCATCATCATTCTAGGAAAATCTCACAGAATGATTCAGGGGGACACATCAACAACACTCAGTTTCTATACGGAATGATCAGTTACAGTCTGATCCATTCATAACGAGAGGGCTGCTGCCATTCCTTCGACTTGCTGAAAATATACTTCCATGCTGCATGCCCAAACCAATACTATCATGGAACAATCAATACAACAAGGAAATTAAATTGAACTTTACCTGTTCTCTAGTGAACCATCGGGCATCCTCTATTTCATTCTTGTCAACTTTAATTTCTGTAGACACTGCCACAGCTAAACAACCAATCATTAGCGAGGAGGGCATTGGCCATGGCTGACAAGAGACATACTGAACATGGCCAACTTTGACTCCACTCTCCTCTTCCACCTCTCTCCGCACAGCATCTTCTATTGTCTCCCCTAATCAGATAAGGCACAAGAACAAGTGGTGTCAGCACGATTTGGACACTGGGAGCTCCAAACAGTTCAAACATTTTGAAACCTCTCTGGAAAGGGCCCCCACTCAATGGATGCTTATTCTAGAATGGAAGCAAAGAAAAGTATTCCATTTGCAAGTGTGTGGACACAAATCGAGGATCAAAATGCCTCAGGCACCTTTCATCTCTTAAAAGCCACATTTGGCAGTTCCTTAAAAGAAACAGTTCCAAGTTCTGCAACTATCATGTAACATTGACTAAATGGTATTGAAGTTTTTACTATCTCATGCATGACCACTCCTATGCAATTATTTCATGAGTTTATAAATGGCCAGTTTTCCCTCCATTACAAATCTGTTTTACTTTGAGATAGGGTCTTATGATTAAGTTGGCTTTGAACTTGCTATATAGCCGAGGTTATCCTTCATCCCTGATTTTAGTACCTCCACTTCCCAAGCATTGGGGTTATAGACAAGCATGCATGCTCTATGATATCCAGCTTTCGTTAAAGCCTTGAAACTTGAAATCGCAATGAAGTATTTCTAAGCATCATTTTACTTGTGAATGAATGTCCTGAGTTTGTTGGAACTCCGAATAACAAAAAGATTCTAAGTAAAATGCATTTGGGTGCTTAGAAATTTTAAAATTTATTAACAGTACTTAATGAGGCATATTTATAAATATAGCATTTCAAACAGAGTGATGCATCCCCTATACACAAGTTCTTGTGTTTACTCCGAGGAGTACACAGTGAAAAGAAGTTCTAGACTAGTGGAAGAGATGTGTCCGAGCACAATAACAGTACATGTCTATATTCAATGTTAACAAAGGCTAAGACAATGAAACAAAATAGACAAGGGACACAAATATCTACAACGAAACGAACAGGAACACTGGATGTGTGATGGACATTTTACAATGATGTTCCATCAGAAGAGCAATGGACTCTCACACAGAAACGACACCCGTTTCTTACCTCTCTGAACACAGAATTCAAACTCTGGAAACTGAAAACCCCACACCAGGCCTGGTGGCACTTGCCTATAATAACTGCAGCACTTGGGCAGTGAAGGCTCGATGATTGCCAAAAGTTAGAAGCTCATCTAGGTTATAGATGAAAGACTTACTCAAATACCAAAGGGTGAAAATTCCAGTGTGGTAAAGCTACGAAATAATGTAACATTCGTGTGCTGTGGGTGGTGGTGTGTGCTAGGAGGAACACCTCAGAGAGGCACTCGCAACATTTAGTAAAGTTTAATGTGCTAATTAATATATGCGCTGATAACTCTACCTTCCTTGAATAACTCTTGCAAATGTTCGTGAAGAGACGACTAAAAATACTCACTGCAGTGCTCTTCTCAATAGCCAACATTTTGAAGTAAATTAAATAGCCACAGCAGAACACATGAATATATAAAAGGGAATTCGAGGGAAATTCAACTTAGTAGTTTTAAAATGGCTTATACGTTTAATTTCTTAAATTTTCTTTCATATATCATGTTTTGATTTCATTCCTCTCCCACAATTGTGCCAAGATCCTCACAATCTCTGTACCTATCCAACTTCATACTTTTTTTCTTTCAAAAAAACAAAACAATAACAAAATCAAAACAGAGAGAGAGAAAGAGAGAGAGAGAAAGAAAGAGAAAGAGGAAGAAGCAGAAGCAGAAGAGAATAATAATGATGATGATAGTAGTAATAATATCAATAAAATAAAACAAAACAGTACAGAAATCCACCAAGTCCATTTGTGCTGGCCAGCTACTCCTGGGCGTGGAACTAGTCCTGGAGAGTGATTGATAGACTCAGTGACACTCCACTGGAGAAAACTGATTTTTCCCTTTCACAGAAGGCATCCATTGCTCATGACCTCCTCATTAAAGGTAGTGCTTTGCGTCCACCTCCCCTTCTCAGGACAACATGGTGACTGGGAGCAAGGACCAAGAGGTGACTGCCTGGGTTTGAGTCCCTTCTCTGTCATCAGTGATTTGGGGCAAGATATGCAGTCCTGTGCCACAGTGCCCTCACCTGTGAAAGTGCTAACAGTACCCACTTTACAAGGCTGTAAAAAGATCAGAGGATTTCACGCAGGCAAGCTTCCAACTGAGGGCCATGTTTAGTACTATCATTACCTAACAGTGCAGAGTAGCATTTCACGTTGAGATTACACATTACTGATCCAGACATGTTCCTTCATCTGCTCTGGGATACCTACTACCATCCTGTTGCGTGAGAAGTACTGGCTCTAACCGACTTATACAAATGGATGGAAGACAGCATTTAATCTCTGGGAGCTCTCTGAGAACTGACATACCACAAAGTCGATAATCTATACATATGTATTATAAGAGGGTGTTGATTATTGTAGGGAGAGGCAGGCAGGATGCCTGGAATTGCGAATGCAGGTGGAGGCATGACTCTATATGGGATAATCATATGACCCTTAGAAAGAGTGACACTTAGGTCTTGCACAGAAGAGAAGTGTAAACCACCTGAATGGCTTGGCAAAAAGCAACGTATAACAAAGCAACTACTAAATTTTAAATAAATGACCTTACTTGTAAAACTCTGAAAGCGGTGCAATGCTAAAATTACATGATTAAAATACCACTGAAAATCTTTTGGGATTGGCAAGATGGTTCAGTAGGTAGGCACTTGATGGCTTAAGTCTGGCACTCACACGGCTTAAGGAGAAAACTGACAAAGTTATTTTCTGACTTCAACAGTGTACCTCTTCATACATACATATATACACACTAAAGTAGAATGCAGTATAAAATTAATTTTTTTTCTGTTTTATAACATGGTGCTGATTGAATTAAATATCTCATATGCTATTTATTTGTCTTCTAAAATTCTAAAAAGCAGTCATTATGGGCTTACCAGGCTCGATAAATCCAGCAAGACAAGTGAACATGCCTGGGGGGAATCTCTTTTGCCTACCCAGAAGGCATTTAGTTCCATCTGGATGGATGACCTGCATAATTACGACTGGATCTGTTTAAAAAAAGAAAAACAAAGAAAGAGACAAAACAGACACACAAGTAACAGTAAATCCAATTCGGTTCATTATGCAGTAATAACAGGCAGGTGTATCTCTTACAAGAACAGACTCCTGTTTATTACCACATTCCTCCTTTCTGCTCCCGTGTGCTTAATCTGAGAAACCGCACAGACTGTCTTCAGCAAGTGGAGAGAAGATGAGTTTTGCCGTCCTTAGCAACATTTACTCTGTGCTTAGGGTGTACTAGGCACACGTACACTGAAAATACAGACATTGAAAATGGAAGTTTAGGCCGGGCGGTGGTGGCGCACGCCTTTAATCCCAGCACTTGGGAGGCAGAGGCAGGTGGATCTCTGAGTTCGAGGCCAGCCTGGTCTACAGAGTGAGTTCCAGGACAGCCAGGGCTACACAGAGAAACCCTGTCTCGAAAAAACAAAACAAAAAACAAAAAAGAAAATGTAAGTTTACTAAATAGCACTTTCCCCCTTTCATCCCAGTCCTCAAGAAACTGCTTTAAAAGTGAATGTGGCTCTTCGGTCGGGTTTGAATCACTGAAATAATAACCCTTAGGTATCAGTTCATCTCTCCAGTCGTCATCAACCTAGAAACTCCTTCTCAGGAGACCATGAGCGAGGGCAAGGGTATAATCAGTCATCAAGCGCTGCACTCCTCCCTGGTGACCGTGCCAGGGATTGCTAAATCAGTCCACTTCTCTCATGGCTTTAAGGGCCAGATTGTGGGATTTCTCCAGCTAGAGAAGAAACATAGCAGCGACCAGGAGGAAAGAGACATAGAGGACACAAGAGGCGGGATGAAAAACTAGCTTCAGACCCCACGGCTAGGTAAGGTCTCCAGCAGGCACTGAATCACTCGAGACTTCATTACCGCTGCGAAAGAGTGAAATCTGGACTCGCTTTGTAATGCTGCAGATACAGGTCCTTGGTTAGGAGTGCCTGCGGCTCTTAACGAGGACCAGTTCATAATCTAGCATCCACACTGGGCAGTTCTGAGTGAACCGTGAATGTGGCTCAATGGTATGACACCCTCTTCTGGTCACACATAACCCCTGCACACGCATACTCACACCTTTATGGACACACATTCACACGTATGTGCAAACACACACGCAGGCACGCACAAAATAATAACCCTTACCAACTCTCGGGTAAGATGTGTTGTGGACGCCTTGGAGACTAGGGCAGTTCTCTCGTACACACACTCTTTTGTAGCCACCTTCCTCAATATTAGTCGCACTGCCACACGTCGGGCAGAACTTGTATCGGCTATGCCATGCAAGCACCGATCTTGCTTGAGCCACGACCCCTTTAGAAGGAAGAACAAGAAGTTTTATTTCCACGAGAAGCTGGGGTAATATGTAGTGCAGTGTTTTAAAGCAACAGCAAGCACATACATTGTTTTCTGAATCACTGCTTGGCCAGTGGCTTCAGTAATTATCTTTATGATGAATCATTATCATTCAATTTTATATTTTTGGTTTTAGTCGCTTTACTGTAATAATTACACGGATAAAAAATATCGCACAGCAGCCGGGTGCTGGCGGCGCACGCCTATAATCCCAGCACTTGGGAGGCAGAGGCAGGTGGATTTCTGAGTTCAAGGTCAGCCTGGTCTACAGGGTGAGTTCCAGGACAGCCAGGGATACACAGGGAAACCCTGTCTCGAAAAGAAAAACCAAAAAGAAAAAAAAAATATCGCATAGCTAGATTAGTGTAGCCACTCAAACAAGACATTTTTTCCTTTTAATTTAATTTTCTCTAAGACAAGTGAGAATCGGAGTTAATTTTAATTTGAATAATACAGATGGACTGACAGATCGGACTTCTGTTATTGGCACTTAAGATCTGTATATACATGATGTGAATATACAGTGAGCTTACAGAGACAACTTAATAATAGAGATTGTGAAATCTTAAGTTGGGCTGCAGTGTAGCTAAGTGATACAATGCTCTTCTAGTGTTTCAGAATCCTTAGGCTTTCTTTGTATCTCTGAAAAAAATAAAATAAAAACCAAAGCTCTCCAGCAAGCCATTTTTCTTTACATTTGTGGTACTAGACTTGGACTTGGAGAAATATTACTTGGAAACCATTGGGAGCTGTCTCCATCTTCCTCAGCGTATTACGCCACTGATCGTCCCACTCCCGTGGGACATGGCTGGATCTTAGTCCCTGCACATGTCATATAGCATATCACACATGCCATATAGCATATCACACATGGCAAACGCACATAGGATACAGTATATGGCATACAGCATTCATTTGTAGTTAGCTCCATTAACCATGCCCAACAGAATTTGTCTTAGGATAAGCGACACTCTGATTCAAGCTCTTACACTGCTTCTTCCAGGACATCATGACCTCGCAGAACCTGTACAATCAAGTTCATCAGACTAGGAGCACCTCAGAGGACCGGTGAGCTTACTTTCCTTAAAATATCATGCAATAACATTTAGAGTGGGAATAGTGAGTGAAAATTATATCGCTGATATTTAAAGAACTGCAGGTATCACTAACTATCTGCCTATTGCCTTAGAATAATTAACCCAATTTATACTGTAGTATTTAGCATCTATCAGAATCTATATACAAAAAGATGTATTTAATATTTGCTATGCTCCATACACCATACTATATATACAGAGAAGTGGAAGGTTATATACTAAAGTAGTTATCACTATTTCCTCAGTAGTAAAATAAGAAAAAAAAAAACAGTGTGCTAATTTAGAATATGGATTTATCATAAAGTTATGCATATGGATCTAAATTCGACTTTTGTTATCTATGTTATCATTATTTCCTCCCCTTTCTCTGCTCTTACTTGAATCTGTCTACCGGCCACAGTTCTACCATGCTACCTCTGTAGTCCCTCACACTATCTCTTACTTCCTAGCCACCATTTTAACCTGCTGCCTCTCTCCTAAGCCACTGTAGTAATTAATCCACTTGTAATAAGGCTGCTGATCTCCACTCTTCCTACACACCTACAAGTCAAGCAGCCAGCATTGACCTTGTGCTTACACACACACACACACACACACACACACACACACACACACACACGCACATGGACACGGACACAGACATTTCAAATAAAATTTTAGTTGTTTTCTTCTCTGTCCTTCCTTCCTTCCTTCTTTCCTTCCTTCCTTCCTTCCTTCCTTCTTTCCTTCCTTCCTTCCTTCTTTCCTTCCTTCCTTCCTTCTTTCCTTCCTTCCTCCCTTCCTTCCTTTCTTTTTTTTGTGATTTTTTTTGTTTTGTTTTTTGTTTTTTTGTTTTTTGAGCCAGGGTTTCTCTGTGTAGCCCTGGCTGTCCCAGAACTCACTCTGTAGACCAGGCTGGCCTCGAACTCAGAAATCCACTTGCCTCTGCCTCCCAAGTGCTGGGATTAAAGACGTGCGTTACCACTGCCCAGTTCCTTCCTTTCTTTTTTTAAAGATATTTAAAAGCTCAACAACAGCAAAGAAAACAGCCGAGGTCTTTGGCATCATGCTCAAAGCACAGGAGGGACTCAAACATTATCCAGAGAAGTATCAAATGAAACGACCACACGTGGACGTTAACTCCAAGGAAATTTAACTGTGGCTGACTGAAACTGCTGCCAGGTCTACAAGAGCGCCCTGGGGTGGAAACCCTGAGGGGGTTCTTACGTTTCCTCCTCAGTGGCACATGCCACCCAGATGCTACACAAACCCACAGCTCCAAAACTGGACTGTTACTTACACAGGCAGCATGTTCATCATTCATTCATTCATTCATTCATTCATTCATTCATTCATTCATTCCTCACCAGCCTCTTTTTCTTTCAGCTGCAGAAGAGCTGGCATTGGTGGATGGAGAAAATAACAGTTTTCATGTCGTTGCTTAAACTCCTCAGCAGCTCCAGGTTCTATCCCGAGGGCAAACCACGCAACCAGGCCATCCTCCTCTTCTTCTGGGACTCCTCCGGTGTGGGCCTGCGAGCCTTTCCTCATCTCAAGCTCGACTCCAAGGAACACCAAGGTGATCTTCTCAGGTTGAGCCAAGTAACCCTTTACATCCGCGTAGTTCAGCTGGCAAAGCCTGACTTCCGGCTGCTGCGAGCTTTCCTTATTACCACCTAGGGTAACCAGGGGGTTCAAGTCTGAGAAGAGGATGTAAACTGTGGTGGGGTGGCTCTCTTTAGCTTGCAGCCAGTCAGAATTATTTCTTTTGTCACTCTTCCGGTCCAGTAGTGTTCTGCTAAAATAATTTTCACACTCGTCTAATTCATTGGTTAGGAACCAGGGCTTCTTCCCACCTTTTGCATTAGCTAACAAGTTAGCGATATGCCTATAACCCCAAAACACAGCAATATCCAGGGCGGTTTGCCTCGATTTATTGACAAGCGATCTGTCACATCTAGACAGAAGAAAAATGGGGAGGAAAAAAAAATAAAGTAAGTAAAATGTTTGTCTTGTATTTATTTTAGTAAAATACACACATACCCCCAGCATTTAATGGTTCTTTTCCTTTTTTTTGTCACTTGGTTCATAGTTCACTACTGAAGGTTAAAAGAATCTTGTAACAATTGTAAGAAATAAAAGATTAATGACAGTATACCTTTAAATAAGATGAAAAAGTGTCTCTATGTGC
Organism: Mastomys coucha; assembly: GCF_008632895.1. Classification (NCBI taxonomy): domain Eukaryota; kingdom Metazoa; phylum Chordata; class Mammalia; order Rodentia; family Muridae; genus Mastomys; species Mastomys coucha. Next base: position 123,756,876 of record NW_022196896.1, read on the forward strand.
CATAAAGAAATGCACACAATCTATACCATGGCATAAAGAGACACATATTTTTAATTAAAAGAGGAGAATTAAATTGTCCCTGGGCATAGTTTTCAACAAACTATGAAGGGTTAACATCTCAATTAAGAAAGTTGTCTCTTAAATGTAGCTTGGCGCGTTAGAGAGCTTGCCTGATATGCACAAGGCCTTGGGTTTAATCCCTAACACTGACAAAAAGAAAAAGAAAAAGTTGCTTTAGTGAGAAATCAGGCCCCCTTTTCATATAATAAACTGGACAGTGAGCTATTTCCTAGCCCATGGATAAATATGTCTATGGGAAAATGTGAAAGGACAAGATGCCGGAAATTAAAGCAGAAACTTTTTTAGGTAGTACAGGCCTAAGATGTTTACCCTTTGTCAAGCAGAAACTGGACCACATCAGGATGCCCGTTCCTGGCTGCGTACATTAGAGCAGTCCACCCGTTCTCAGAAGTCTCATTGAGAAGAGATGGAGAATGACTCAGTATTCCTGCTAGCTTTGCAACATCTCCTTCTGCAGCTGAATTGTGGAGTTCAGAAATCATTTCCCTTTTGGGATTTATTTTAACAGAAGACATTTCTTCCTTAAAAAAAAAAGTGAGAAAAACCTTATGAACAATTGTTTTTTGCATGAATGGATGAGCATTATTTAAATGCTGATCTTGGAAAGACAGTAAATACATTTCCAAACCAATACACCTGTCAAAAGATAATTCCTAGTCAACTGCTATTGCAGCAGAGCAGGGGGATCTAGAGGAGGGGGCTAAAGCAGACAGAACTAGAGAGAGATGCTTATGAAGATGGTAAGTAGTACTCTGATTCTATACTATGCTATAGACGTCATTCCTCAAAGAAATTATGGCTCCGCAGTTATTCAAGAGCTTTTAAAGCTTCACGAAAAACCAGTTTACTGGTTCACCTTACCATAATTAATTTTTCGATCCATATGGTACAGAGTTTTGTTAGGTCAGGATTTATTTTAATTCATGGGTAATTCCTGACTCAGCACCTTTCTTGACATTATCTTTGTCTTGTGGCACAGCCATCCTTGTCACAAATTAGATGACAAGGCATTTCTGTATCTATTGTTGGATGAAGGCTCTGTTGGCCTTTCTATTGTCCTTGAGGCGGGTTTAAAAATTATTAATGTCTTCTGCCCTGTCATGTTCAGTTGTAAGCAAAGCAAAGCCATGTTTCT
>NW_022196896.1:123758101-123813000 GCF_008632895.1 Mastomys coucha
TTAAAGCCATGTTTCTTAATGAATGCTATGTAGTCCCTAATTCTGCTAAAACAAAAAAAAAAGATAAAAATATTTTCTGTTTCAAATATTCTTCCCTCTTAGTACTGCAGGTCCAACCCAGAGCCTTGTCTCCTGGATTTTGAAACAGTAATATGGCTAGTCAAATCCACAGCCTAGTATGTTTAAAGTTCAGGAAAACAACAGGTCCAAGATTAACTTTCTGATTTGGCATGTGCTTTCCTGTTTGGGTGTTCTGTTTACGAAAAATTTAAAACTGCTTAAGGCAATCCAAGAAACCCGCTGAAAAATCTGCTCACCAATGCAATTAGGAGTAACCTTTACATATCTTAATTTGGTGTATTTTACTTATTTCCCACTTTTATCATATTGAAATCTTAAAATTCTTTAAAATATTGTAGTCCCCGTTGCAATATTCCAGGACTTTATTTAGACTCGCAGCTAAGTCTCTTCCTAACTCCTGTTCTCTTAAATCACTTTCACAAACTCCGGTTACAGTTTCTCCAGTGAGGTTTACTGTTAACACCTCACTGTTCCCTGTTCAGAGGTCACGGTTTCAGAGGTCATGGTCACTCCCTCACTGCTCTCACAGATCAACCTAGGTGACTTCAGCATTGCACATCCAAACGTGCTGTGTCATACAGTACCCCTAAGGCAATACATATACATAAAACTTTCTCTGGACTACGAGGTGAAAAAATAAGCCCCTTCCTCTTTAGCTTTCCAAATACCAGTACTACCTGCTAATCATTTATTGGCAGGTTCTGTGGACAGTGAGAATGGGAAGGTACTATAAAGCACCACCCCTATTTTCCAAGGCTATTCGGAGAGGTCAATCAGAAGAGACTTGAATTTTAAAGGAACTCTATTTTAACCAAACCAACATCGATTTTTACTAATAAGTAACTTCATGCCCAAGAGCTGCCCAGCATGACTCCAGCAGGCTACAACAGGTCCTCAAAGTGGACCTGTCATAATTGACAGGCCCACCCACCATCATTTAAAATATTCCACTTGCTGGGGCTGTCCAGACCGATTTAACCCATTACGTGCATCCCACGCGAGCACGGTCTCTCCACATGCCTTGAATAGTTATTTTTCTTCTATTGTAAGTTTACTCCTTTCAAGGAGGGGATACCTCCGAAGTAGTTGGTTTTACCCCATCCAAAACTTGGCTGGGAATTTTAGCAGCCACCTGCCGGCAGGCAGCAGTAGGTCCGAGTCCCGCGCCTGCGCCCTTTCTAGCCTGCTCCAGGCTGCACCACAAGCCCGGGAGGGACGCCCTGGAAGGCTCGTCCTCGAAAATCCCGGGGCCAGCTAGCGCTACTAACCCAAGGGTGACCAGAGAAACCACGATTGCGACGGGAGACTCAGCGGCAAACTCAGTTGTCAGTTTTCCCAGTGCTGAAGGCAGCCTTCCGGACTTCCGGCAGAGGGCCACTGTCCTCGCATAGCATTATGGGAGATGTAGTTTAAAGGCCATTGACAGGTCTAGGCTGCAGATTAAGGTGCAGGTCGGATAGGGGTGGAGATTGGATTTTGGATTTAAGGCACTGGGAAAGACCACTAATTCTTCCCCAAGATGGAAGTGTGTGGAGCAAAATGATGGCGTTATGATAACGAGGTCTGAGGAAATGATTTTGCTTTCTTCTATTTCTCATCCAGCTCCCTAACTTTCCTTCAGACAATACAATCCAGTGCCGTTGAGTTTTCTATAGCATCATGAAAATGTTAACGTCTGATGACACATTAAATTAGGAGCAACCTCTACGTATGATTTGATTGATATTGCTTTCCAATTTTTTTATATTGAAGTTTTAAAATAATTTAAAATATTAAAACAAAATTGTGATCTTTCAGGACTTTATTCTCTTCTACCCTGCCTTCTCTTAAATCACTCACCACAAACTCTTGCTGCACAGCTTGTGGAATTTACTTAGCCGCACAAGTCACTTAGATATGTGGCCTTAAGCAGGTCTCTCATCTCTGTAAAAGCCCCACTTCACATTTTATAGAAAATCCCACCACAGAATCTGCCTACCTTATTAAGTAATCCTTATAAAGGTATGTCTGGAGTTTCCATAATCCCTCCTTGACTGTAGGTTTACAGAAGATAATGCATGAAAGACTCTTGGGACCAGAGTTGATACCCACAATACAATATTCTTGCTTTTATCAGTTTAATTTCCAAATGATTTCATTCTCCAAAGTCTACAGAAATTATGTGATTCTTTGAATAGCTTGATCTTTAGTGGTCTTCTAATCCCCAAACCAGGGAATGGTACTTGTCTGTCAGCAACAACTTCAGGAGTATTTTAAGACTGACCATTGCTTTCTGTACCTTCCAGGTCCTTTCTCACACTAAGGTTGCATATCTCTGTTGACAGTGTGATGACTGACCTGGGAGTTGAACCCAGAGCTTCCTGAGGGCATGATAAATGTTCTATGATAGTCAACCTACTATGTAAGTATACATCTTTGACTGCTTCTCAAAGTTTGTCCTATGCCCCTTTCTCTGGTTAGTTGTTTTGATTGGGAAAAAAATGGCCCCCACAGGCTCATGTATTCGAGTACTTGGTCCTCAGTTGGTAGAACTGCTTAGGAAGGATTAGGAAGTGTGGCTTCGTTGGGCTAAATGTGTTAATTGGGAGTGGGATTTGAAGTTTCAAAAGCCCATGCCATTCCCCATTAGGCTGCTTTGTTCAGACACCTGCCTCTACATGCAGATAAGTATGTGAACCCTCAGCTATGGCTTCAGCACCACACCTGTCTGCCTGCCTCTCCACCACAATGCTCATGGGTCCATCTGCTGAAGCTACAAGCTCGCCCCATCAACCCTCTGTTTATAAGTTGCCTTCAGCATGGTGTTTTGTCACAACAATAGAGAAGTAAGTAAAGCAGATATAATTACCAGACACATTGGAGATGTGGCTGCTGGATATTTCCCAGACTCACACTTTATTCTCCCTGCCCCACCATATGTTGGGGACAGCATCTTTCTTGTAGTGCTAGCAGGAGCCCTCCTTCGAGGCTACTGCTCTGTCAGCTTCAATGGCCGCCCTTTAGGTTCCCCTGCAGGCCCCACTCTCAGTTCCTTTACTGGATCCATGGATATTTATGGGCCTTGCAGATGCCCTAAGGGGCTGTTCCAAACCTTCAGGGAAAACACAAGCATATCCTTATTTCAACATTAGCCTGGGGGATGGGCCAAGCCACTTTTCCTGTGTGCACTTCTGTAATTTTTACCTTTGACCCTTTCCTGAAGTAAACTGAAGACCCTAGGCCTAAAAACAGATGGATGAATGTCCTAGTCACTGTCCTATTGCTGTGAGGAAATAGCATGACCAAGGCAACTCTTATAAAAGAAAGCATTTAGTTGAGGGTTGGCTTACAGTTTCAGGGCTTTAGTCCATTATCATCATGGCGGCACACATGGTACTGGAACAGCAGCAGAGACTTATATCCTCATCAACAGGACCAGAGAGGTACTATGCCTGGAATGGAATTTGGAAGCTTCAAAGTCTACCCCAACAAGGCCACACCTTCTAATCCTTTTGATCCTATCAAAGATTTTCACTACCTGGTGACTAAACATTCCAATATATGAGCCCATGGGGGCTATGCTTATTTAATCTATCACAGTGGAAACAAACAAACAACAAAAACAACAAAACAACCCATTAAGTTAACTATAACTAATTGAAAATAAGGCTATGTCAGTCTTGACTAAGGAGCCACCATTGATGGCATGACTTTGTAGCCCTTAAAACCTGTAACAGCCTCCATTTGATGGTTTCCTTCTTCCTTTTTTTTCTATCAAAGATAGAAATGTTCTAAGAACTATTATACCATTATATGTACCCAGTCTGTAATAACTTTTCCTCCAAAACATTGGCAGCAGTCAATTTACCACTCCCAAGTGCTACTAGGCCTGGCAATGAGTGCTCATATACTTCAGTAGGGATGGCTTGGCCCTCCAGGTTAGGGGATGCAATAAATTGGTTGGTAGAGCTGTGGTCTAACCCCCATTTGCTTGATAGAGCCGATGGATGGTGCATTTTGATGACTGGGCATCACCTGTCTGCCCTGTGGGTTGTGGGGCTCCCCAGGGTGATGTCGCCTGTTGATTCTTTGGGCCAGGGCAGGCCCCAGAGGCCAGCTCTCCAGAGACTGTCTCTGAGTATTCATTTGTGAACACCTTTCATTATCTCAGAGGATTCTTCTCTGACATCTCAGACATAGTGCTGTGGAGACCATCCAGGGCATGGCCCTGCTTCTTTTTAAATTTGAAACTCCTGTGGTGGCTCTCATTGGCAGAAGGTCCCATTTCTTCCTGTGAATAGCAGGCATCTCTTGTTCTCTCAGGGCATACAACTTCCTTAAAGGAAGACAAGAGCCACTGACCTTGAAGGTGGCCAGGACCTGTTCGAGTACACAATCTAATCAACTATGAGTGTACAAACTATTATACATTCAAGCATTTGTGGAAACCCCTGAGGGCCTCCTTGTAAGTCTTGTTAGCGTGTTCAAGAGCCAATTCCTTCATAAGCACCTTTTCTGCTTCAGGTAATTTATAAAGAGCTTTGCAGTTTGTAAGAGCTGGGCCATAATATCTGTATACAACTCTTCCAGGACCTGGTGAACATCAGTCAGCAAGGAAGAGGCTTTTTTCTCCTTGGTGGGTAACTGTCTCCATGCCCTTAAGGCGTCTATACTAATTTGTTGGTAGGCCTGTGTAATTTGTAATTTGCTGGTAAGGTTCTGTGGTAATTCGTCATCAGCCCCTTCACAAGGCCAGGTACCTCGAAACATGTCTGGGGCTACAGAAGTTCTATAGTTTCAAAATTATGTTGCTTGTGGTCTTGACATAATTCTGTAAGCCTAGTTCTAATTAACAGGTAGCTTCCTGGATAGAGGCCAACATTTTGCCATGCTTAACTCATCAGAGAGAGGAGAGGAAACGCTGCTGAGGACACCAGTCTTAGTTATATGGAGCAGTAAACCCAGAAAGCATTGCTTGATCTTAAAGATTTGAAAGGCAGAGTCTCCTGGTGCTCTGGCATTTGCCTGAGGTTATTTAGTTTGGAATGCTCAAATATGGGCAAGCTGTCAAACTATTAATGTCTCTCCCATAGCATCTTTTCTAAACCAGGCCTGCTGGAAGGGTGAAATGGTCCCCCTTGCGTCTCTTCATGGCCCAGGTTCTAGGAAAAGTAGTGCCATGGATTGGGTGGTCTTCTCGCTTCAATCCTTAACTTCAGTGTCAGTGTTTGTGACATCTGGCAGGTTGGGGCAAGCTTGACCCTCAGATCTCCATCACTGGCTGTGTCTCATGGAGAAGGCCTAGGTTCTTGGTAATCTGAGGGAAAAGATCTATGAGGCCAGACTTCTCTCCATCCATCCATCTGGAAGAAGTCTGCCTTCTGTGAGGTCAGTGCTGTGGATCTATGGAATCACAGTTGGCAATGTGTTCAGGTCCATTGGCCCTGGATATATTTTCCAGCTTTTTTTCCTATTCTCTCCCAAGTGGTCTAATATGCCATCTCTTTTTCTGGAAAGCAACATGTTTCCTGAATAGACTCTAAGAATTGCTTGACTTGTAATGTTTTTTCTCTGTATCCGTAATATCTCAATCTGGCATATGATTGCCTATCTCTAGATTCTACTTATCTCATATTTCTTATACCCACTAAATGAAATTTGCTTCTTTATCCCTTTATTTGGCCTCTCTCTCACTCTTTCTTTCTTTCCTTCTTTCTTTTTTCCTTTCTTCCTTTCTTTCTCTCCCTCTTTCTATTCCTTCCTTCATCCCTTCCCTTTTTCCTCCTTTCTCTCTTTCTTTCTTTCTTTCTTTCTTTCTTTCTTTCTTTCTTTCTTTCTTTCTTCTTCCTTCCTCCCTCCCTCCTTCCCTCCTTCCCTCCCTCCCTCCCTCCCTCCTTCCCTCCCTTCCTCCCTCTCTCTTTCTTTCTTTCCTTCTTTCTTTCTTTCTCTCTCTACCTTAGTTTCTTCCTTTTCCTGTCCAATAGCACTTCTCTTTGGAGTTCTTCCTGTCTTGTTGATAAGAACTCTCCATAGCCAGGGTCCACATCCATGTCCCTGCTCTGGTGCCACTTGCTGTATTCAGGGATGGACTGACTGGGTCTGTGCTGGAATGAAGAAAAGACAAGCACAGAGACACAAGAAACACACACAGAAAGGCTGGGATCAGGTTTACTTGGCTCTCTGATGGAGCAACAGCACCATAGACATTACATATAGCTAAACAGGGACTTGCTGCTGTTGCCTACAGCTGAACAAAGAGGCAGGGTTAGATCATCTCTGTAGGAACAGTCTCTTTATGGGAGCATCCTTAAAGTCATCAATATTCGGGGGAGGAAAGCTACGGTGGACATTTTCTGCACACACTATCAACATCTGCACCTGGACCACAGGAAGACTTTCCCACACCCCTGAGCCTCAGACATGGGGAGAAGGCTTTGTTATTTTTTCCCATGGATCCGAGGGTAGAGTTAATGATGGGACCAGCTCATGCCAACAAAATACATTAACTCTGCCCCTGACCTCCTTAATGCTCAGGAATATCTTCAACTCTCTATATGGTTGTTAATACAAGATAGTTTGACATATTACTTCAAATGAAGGAGTTTCTATTTTTTCTAACATGCATCAACACATGTACTGATAGGAAAGGAAAACTACTACAAACTGAGAAATACACTTATTACAATTTGGAATATACCAGATTGGCCCTGCCCTTGGAACCTTGGATTTTGCAATTTTCTTTTTTGTAGTAATCCTCCCCTACATTTTCTAATTACAAGACCCTTATTGCCATTCATGTTCAAGTTCAGATGTTCTTTGAAACCTTCCCTGGTAGCCCGTTTACAGTAGCACTCCCTTGCCAGGAACTATCTCCTCCGCAGTCTCTAGAACCATCCGGCCAAACAGGTACCTGTGCATTTGTGGCACATTACCTGTGCTGGATGAATAGAGGTGGCAATACCTACTCCCTGTGGGTGGCACTATTCTCTTGCTGGAATCCTGAATGCTTTAAATGGTCAAAGGAAGCTGAGCAGACACTTTGAACTCATTATACATTGTCCCAAGTGTGAATGGCTTGTGATCAAAAACTTAAAGGGTTGTTGCATTGACGTCCCTGCCCTGACAGTTCACCCTGGCACTGTGAGCCAGAAGAGACTCTTTCTCCTTAAAGTAGTCTTTGCCAGCATATTTTATCACAGCAACAAGGAAGAGAAATTAAAACAATCGCCTGTTGTTATTTTCTTTTCCTTCCTATTTCCTGTCTCTGGTGTTCATACAGTGCACTTCTCACTTTGAACGTGGCTACTCCAGACCACCACCCTCCTCTTCCTCACTGTTACCTCCTCACTTACTTGATATTCAGAGATATTCAGTGAATATTAGTTGGTGCTGAACAAGTGACTGTCTTCATATTAAATCTGGTATATTTAGAATATTGCTGCCACACTTTCTCAAGTAGCACTTGTCAAGTGATCATTTGATGTTTCAGGGTTATGTTTACCTTCTGCTTATAGAAGTTAGGTAGTGAAATATGATTTTGTTTGTTTGTTTGCCAGTTCCTTGTATAATGAAGTAATTTACTGGACAAACAAGTGCTCAGTTGTAGTAATAAAGGTGATGCATTACTAAGCATACCGAATACAGACATGCAGGGAAGGGTCAGAAAAGGTGTAGTTGGGGCTTCGTGCTTACCTCTGTCTGGGTCTACCTGGAAGGCTCTTCTGCAAAGAAAGTTAACTCAAGCTCCTTGTCTCTAAGCCTGGCCTTGGGATTTGGTCATTTCTAGTTAATACCCTACAACAGAAGTGGTGACCTTCTGACGGAAGCAGTTAAGAGGCAGTCCATAACCCATAGATCTTCATCACCACGTCACTGCAATCTGGAAGCATAGTAAGATAAAGTCGAAAGGAGACAGGACTGGTGTTCACCCTTGGAAGACAGGTGTCAGGGATGCTGGCAGACCTTCAAGAGATTTGTATGAGCAAGAGGTAAAGCTGTGTATAATAAGCTAGGAAGTCAGGCTTGAGCTCGCACCTTGTCGCAGCATAGTGTATTCTTAGCAGTACAGAACACAGCGAGGAGATGACCTCCGAACTGAGGTCTGAAGGGACCGTCACAGCGAAATCATACAGGGAAGATATTCTTCGCCAAAAGCTTGTCCTCACCTCAGTAGAACTCTGTCATTTGGGACCCTTGTCTACCTTCTGGATTGCCTCATCCAGCCTTAATGTGAGAGGAGGTGCCCAGTCTTACTGAGACTTGATATGCCACATTTGGTTGATATCCCTGGGAAGCCTGCCCTTTTCTGAAGGAAAACAGCAAGGAGTGGCTAGGGAGAGGCGAGGTTGGGGGGGGGAGGGACTGGGAAGAGAGGAGGGAGGGAAACTGCAGTCAGGATGTAATATATGAGAGAATAAATTAATAAAAAAATACAAAAAAGGAGAGCCAAGCTAAGAGCTACAAGTAAGTTGAATGCTCAAAATGCTAAGGGGGTAGTAACAGGCTGGAGTAGCATCTCATGTATCAAAAACCACGCCAGAACATCTTGACATAAAGGTCGGATATTCAAGAGTCCTGGCTGGGTGAGGGGATGCACAACCCACTCCGCACTTCCCAGCTGGTCTGTGTGGTGGCCTCTTCTGCTCACTCTGTTTCTGCAACCCCCTCCCCCATTACAGAAAAATGACAGCACCTAATGGCAGCAGCAGAGATGACCAGAATAAAGCATCTTACCCTGGATGCGTCCATCCAGAATTCCCCTTTATCTTTCGACGTACTCCTTTATTTTTTTATTTTTTTTTATTTTTTATGGGTACCAAGCTGCTTCTGTTCACTGTAATGGTGATTTCATCTGTCTTCTATTTTTTTTTCAAAACAATTTTCAGTTTTCCACTCTCGGAAGTACATGGAAATGACTGTATTTTTTTTCCACACAAACATCAATTTACTTTATGCATTTGGTTCCCAAGCATCAGTTTATTCTTATTTACAGATCATTTCTCCATTTTGGCTGTTATGAGTCAATGTTTTATGAATCAGGAGCTGCGAGGCGAGGAGAAGTTTGACTGATCAGAGGCAGGATTAGCACTGCTTGAGAGAGCAGCATTCTCTCTGTGTACTCGAGTTAATTGGTGCAGTGATTTAATCACCAAGCTGCCGTTCACATCTCACGTGTATTTTGTGTAAGTCACTTACACTTGATTTTTTTTTTTCTTCTTTTTTAGAATGTCTAGGTTGATGAGCATTTAAATGGATTGGTAGCATTTTAAAATGTCCTCAAAGCTGACTGTAGCGTGACATCCTTCAGATTTTGTATTCAGTTTTAGTTTAGTTATGTTTGAAGCTTTCAGATGAAAAAAAAAATCTACATTTAATATTCTGCAACAGGTTGTCCCATCACCTTGCGAAAGCCCAGAGGAGTGCAACATATTTTTTTCCTTCTGAATTTCACTATTCTTTCTTTCTTTCTTTTTTTTTTTCTTTACCTCAGGATATTTTTGACCCTAGATACTTTTTCCTTTAAATTTGATGGAGCTGTGATCATGGCTCTGACCTCTAGCCTTGAAAGAAGACGAGTTATGCCTCTCAGGAGTGATGCCTCAGGCACTTTGCAAGTCGGCTGGCAGGATTATTTCCCAGGCTGTGAAGTGATGACCTTCTACCGAGAGTGAATGTCTGCAGTGCACGTAAATTCTGCCAGCCATGATTGAGAGCCTGAGGTTTGTTACCTGCTCTATGAGTCAGAGTCCATTCTTTCTCTACAGCGGATGGGTAATTTAGTGCTGTGTTTAAAGCCGCATGTTACATGTGCACACGTGGGTTAATTTACCGTTGCCAGTGACTACATTCTGCTTTTGTGCCTGACATAAGGTTACTTCGGAGGTAAATCTAGAATTTTTGGAATAAATGAGTGGGATGACGTGCCTGGTGATCCGAGGACACCTTACCTATTATTTCTAAACGAAGTGCTCTGTCCTGCTCTTCTGGCTGCCCACGACTCCTCTGATTTTAGTTTCTCAGAGAGGATTTCTGTTGCTTCCTCAGCTGCCATTACAACAATAATATGTTGCTGATTGCTAGGATATTTTCAGAATACATTAAAAAGAGGAATAACATTTAGAGTGATTAGTGAACACTCTTTGAATCTGTAAGGGAACATTTGTTTTTATTCTCTGGACCGAGCTGTCAATCTGAACTGAGTGTATTTACAGACTTCTGAAAAAGATTTAATATTCTCTTTCATTTTCTAAGGAATATAGTCCTTCTAAAAGCCATGAATATATGCATGCATATTAGATATACATACATATATATATATATACATACATATGGATAGATGATTTTGATATGTTTATAAATAGATAGATAGATGATAGATAAAATGGATTTTCAGCATTTTCTAATGACTTTTAATGTTGGGGTCAAATGCTTTATCTATTTTAGGTTTTCATGGAAGATCCTTGAAAATCTATTCATTGTCAATATACTGTTTATCCAGTTCCAATATAAATTCCACTGGCAGGATTGTAGGAAGACAAGAGTTGTTACTGAAGGTCATGTGAAATTCTTGGAAAGCCAGTATGAAGACTGATTACCTGTTTAAAAAACACTGGTGGTCATACCTCATATCACATTCCATTTTGCCTTAGCTCAAAAGTTGTCTGTTGTTGGAAAAAAAAACCCTCCAACTTAAAGCACACTGAGCTCTGCTGGCTCAAGACTCCAGGGTGACAGAGCCTAAGAAGGATCAGGCTCCTTGACCTGCAGTATTCTTTAAAGCATGACTCATTCATTTATTCAAAAACCTCTAAGGAGTTCTTAAAAGGTTGTCGAGTAGAAACTGAGGAAAGGTCAAAATGGGCAATATTCTGTTACCAAACCTTTCCCTTTTCCAGAGTTGAAACTTACTGGAGACCAGTTATACAAAATATCTCTAAGTTGTTAAAAAACAAATATTTAATCTCCACTAGAGTTATCGACATTGTTTTTTCACTATTGTTTGGCTTATTTTCTTATTCCCTTAGCAAAGGAAAATTGATACATTTGGATACAGATTTATTGGCAAACCTTTGGCCTTTGGAACCTGCTAGACACAGAGAAACAGTACCACCTTTGCTCGCCCACCAGGATGATTCTGGAACTAATTCAATGCTGGAGTTTATTGTATGTTAGCCAGTAGCATCCGCTTCACCTCCACATGCCCTCTGCCTCCCTCCTATTCTCCATAATCAAGTTTTAATTCCACTTAGTTGAGAAAGATTTAAAAAAAAACTATCATAAAATGGTAAGGTAGTGATTATATTTATTTTAAAAAATGTTATCATGAAATCATAACATAAACTTATCATTGTGTTTTTGTGATCTCAAGTAGGATAGTATATTATAGCTTGACTTGTAAGCCTACTTTTTGGAAGGACATGGAATTATGTAGGGCTAGAATGTAATGGATAATGAAAGTCACCCTGATTTATAGTTTATAAACTGCAATAATCAGTCTCGGCCTTGCCCTTGGCATTTTGACTAGACCAAAATCATCATTAAGGGCTTTCCCCTGGGACTGTTATACTGGCTTTGTAATGGCTCATCTGCCCCTTCCCAATATGTGTTTACATTTACCTGCCAGAATAGAGCCAAGTGGTCTTTTGAAATCTGCTTGTTCTTCAGTTTTCTAAACTGTTTCATTACTATTCACTGAATTCAATAGAGCACATAGAAAGTCCTTCCTTTTTTGACTGCAATGCCACTAATTAAAATATATTTATATGTTTATTTACGTATATAGTGTATATGTTTATATTATAATGTTTAAATGCTAAGATGCTGTATATGTTCTATTCTGTTTATGGAATTAAAAAGTGGAGTGGTATTTTAACAATATTACTTTATTTTATTTTTTAGTTAACAGTAATTATTTTAACAATAAATATTTCTTTTCACATATGTATTTGTGTTGTGAACCCCTAGTTCCATTTATCCACAATTTTGGCAAACTCCACCAGTCCGACTTCCTGTGTATCTTAGAGAAATAATTGTGTAATTAAAGAGTCAATGGTATCTCCATGTATACTTCTTTTGCTAGAAGTACCTAACTCTTCCGTCTGTCCTCTTACCTGAGCATCATCTTCTTCTATACATCTCACTTTATATCCAAGACTAAGCCATGTGTTTGTTAGCATCTCAGGGAAACAATTGCATCCTACTGTCTGTTCCCACCAATGCATTATAAACTAACATTTCTTCATAGCATAATCTTTTTCCATACCTTTGAGAGTTCTTTGAGAGTGTCGTAGAATGTGTTTCTATCATATTTTGCCCTCTTGCCCAACTTTTCCAAGATCTATCTTTCTTTCTCCTATCCATGTAACTTTGTGTTTAAAAAAAATTTTTTTAACTGCCAAGACCAATTTGTGCTGTCAAAATATTCTCTCTGTGTGTGGTCTTTCAGTGGAGTATAGTCAGCTTGCCAGAGGTTAAATTCTAAAGAAAACTATCTTTTCCTCTCATAGAAGCTAAAAATTGACACTAACACCTTGGCTAGGGAAGGATTTTGTATTCAACTCCGGTCTCTACATAGAAGCTATCTTGTCTTCTGTGGCATCACTAAGATTAGGAGTTCCTTTAAGAAACGACTATCTTTCCATCGTTACATTTTAAGATGTGTCTAACACTTGTCATATCCTACACAGTATGTGATGTTGAAAGGGAAAAAAAAAGTGGGGGCGGGGAGAGCAAGGGGAGGGGAATTTAATAGGTATGTTGATAAGGGGTTGACAAGGTCCCAGGGCTCGGTGCTCAAAGGTGCTTGCTGCCAAAGCTGATGACCTGAATTTATTGCTTAGGATTCACATGCTGGAAGAGAAGAACTTATCTCCCCAAGTTGGCTTTTGACCTTTACATATGAACCATATCATGTATACTCTCTGTGCCCTGCCAAAGGAACATACTTAACAAGTGCATTTACTGGTAGAAGTGTGATTTTAATCTACATCTTTATGGTTCTTGCATGATCAATGGTAAATATTCCAGGAAGGAAACTTCATTAATTGATTAGCACTACCAATCGTTATGTAAATGTTTCTTTCTCTTGGTTTAAAAAATATTTTTTGTATTGACAGCTTAATTGTTGTTATTTAAAAATAATATTTTTCTCTCAGCTTACACCTCTGTGCTCTGCCAAGCCTCTGGGCCAATAGTTTATTTATATAGATCCAGGCTATTCTCAGTCCTGGTTAACGAGGCTTGCTCTTGTGATGGGCCACAGTCTGCAGAGGAAAGCAAAACTGGTCCAAATGCCAAGAAAAAGGAATTGAGTGCTCTGACTTAAATGAGGCACAGACATTAAGCCCCTCTCCCAGGGCTCAAGGAACACTGCAGAGGAGGAGGCTGGAAGAATAGAAGAGCTGAATACTGGGAAATGTTTTCTATTCAACATGACATGGCTATCAAATACAGGGACCAGCTTTAGTTACCTGCACAGGACCTACACATTGTCAAGTCAATTAGAATTGCAGCATAGACTAGGTAGATAATCTCCTTACCCCTGCCCAATACCTGCTGAGGACATACTGACATTACATAGTTGTGGAAGGAGAGAAAATTATGAATATTAATATTGATGATGATGATATGGCCACTGGTAGGTAGCCCATGCTCTGGTGCATGGCCTCATACTCATGTAAATACGTGCTGTACTAGCTGACCTTATGGGTTATGAAAATAAGACATGAAACTGGGAGAAAGGAGGGGAGGATAGGTATGACTGTATTTTGTTGTATGGACATGTAGACTTCTCAAACATTAAGAAAAATTAAGGATATTTTATTTTAGTTTCATATAATGCCACAGGACTAGCATGTCCTCAAAGTTCTTTTCCAAACTATTGAGGATAGAGTGGATCATGGGAAATGTATTACGGGTAAGGATAATGTATTCTGATGATATTCAAATTCATTCAGCAAAGTCTAAATAAGTCAGAGCAGATTTGCTGGTTCATCAGTTGTGCTGCCTCTGCATTCTTAGGAGTAAACTGGAACACATTTTACAAAGACTCAATTTCCCCCTGCAGGTCACAGATCTCGGTTAAGCCTAAAGAGCAAGTTTCATTAGAGATCACTTATTGAAAGTGGAGTGAAGCAATTATGATAGCTCTCTGAAGAAGTATATTGGCTACACATTCTCCTTTGGAACAGTGCATGATGGTGGATTAGTTATTTAATACTTTAGATATTATTGAAACTTATAGATGTCCCCCTGAACTTACTCACAGTGTTAGAAACAGATACACGATGGAGAAAAAAAAGAACCTTCACCAGGGCTCTTAAAAATTAAAATGTAGGCATCTTCCAATTATTTTTTTTTGTAAGGAAACTTCTTTGGGGATTTACAGAAGCATATATTCAGTGATTTAAGTCACAAGCATAATCGTTATTCAGTAGCATATTGATACAACCCATTTTCCATCTTTTGATAGCTTGATTCTGGACAAATTTAGATATAAAGTGTATGAGATTTTTTTATAGGTAGCACATCTGTATTTTTTCTCATTCAAATTTACTTTTTGTCCATTTATTTTTTTATTGGTTATTTCATTTATTTACATTTCAAATGTTATCCCCCTTCCCAGACTTCTCTCCACAAGCCCCTATCCCTTCCTCCCTCCCTCTGCCTCTATGAGGGTGTTCCTCCACTTGCCTACCCACTCCTGCCTCAGCAGCCTAGTGTTCTCCTATCCAGGGTCATCAAACCTCCACAGGGCCAAGGGGCTCCCCTCCCAGTGATGCCAGATAAGGCAATCCTCTGCTATATATGCACCTGGAGTGATCTCTTTGGTTGGTAGTTTAGTCCATGGGAGCTTTGGGGTGTCTGGTTGGTTGATATATTGTATTTCCTATGAGGTTGTAAACCCCTTCAGCTCCTACAGGCCTTGTGCTAACTTCCTCATTGGGGTCCCCATGCTCAGTCCAATGTTTGGCTGTGAGCATCCACATCTGTATTGGTCATGATCTGGCAGAGACTCTCGGGGGACAGCTATACCTGGCTCCTGTCAGTAAGCACTTTTTGGCATCAGCAATGGTGTCTGGATTTGGTGTCTGCAGATGGGATGGATCCCCAGGTGGGGCAATCTTTGAATGGCCTTTCCTTCGGTTTCTGCTCCACTCTTTGTCCCTGCATTTCCTTTTGACAGGGGGAATTCTGTATTAATATTTTTGAGGTGGGTAGATGGCCCCATCTGTCAAGTGGGGACTGTGCCTATCCATTGGATATGGTCACTAGAGGTTCTATCTCCCCTTTTTGGGTATTTCAGCTAAAGTCCTCCCTGTTGGGTCCTGGGGACCTCTTGGATCCCTGGCATCTGGGACTTTCTAGTGGCTTCCCCCAGTTCCCCCTTCCCCACTGCTACACACCTACTTTCAATTTCTTGACCTTCTGTACCTCTCTCCCATCTCCTCCTATAATGGAATAGAATTGAAGACCCAGAAATAAATCCACACACCTATGGTCAACTTGATCTTTGACAAAAGAGCTAAAACTTTCCAGGGGAAAAAAGACAGTGTTTTCAACAAATGGTCCTGGTTCAACTGGTGGTCAGCATGTAGAAGAATGCAAATCAATCCATTCTTGTCTCCCTGTACAAAGCTCAAGTCCAAGTGGATCAAGGACCTCCACATAAAACCAGATACACTGAAACTAATAGAAGAGAAAGTAGGGGAAAGCTTCATAGACATGGGCACAGGGAAAAATATCCTGAACAGAACACCAATGGCTTCTGCTCTAAGATCGGGGATCGACAAATGGGACCTCATAAAATTGCAAAGCTTCTGTAAGACTAAGGACATTGTCAATAGGACAAAACGGCAATCCACAGATTTGGAAAAGATCTTTACCAACCCTCCGATATCCCTCCAATAGAGGGCTAATATCCAGAATATACAAAGAACTCAAGAAAGACTCCAGAGAAACAAATAACCCTATTAAAAAATGGGTTACAGAGTTAAACAGAGAATTCTCAACTGAGGAATCTCAAATAATCCTAATAATCCTGAGAAGTATTTAAAGAAATGTTCAGCATCCTTAGTCGTCAGGGAAATGGAAATCAAAATGACCCTGAGATTACACCTCACAACAATCAGAATGGCTAAGACCCAAAACTCAGGTAACAGCAGATACTGGAGAGATTGTGGAGAAAGAGGATCACTCTTCCATTGCTGTTGGGATTGCAAGCTGGTACAACCCCTCTCGAAATCAGTCTGGTGTTTACTTACCCAGAAAATTGGAAATAGTTTTACCTGAGGACCCAGCTATACCGCTCCTGGGCATATACCCAATCTATATAACAAGAACACATTCTCCACTATGTTCATAGAAGCCTTATTTATAATAGCCAGAAACTGAAAAGGAACCCAGATGTCCCTCAACAGAGAAATGGATACAGAAAATGTGGTACATTTACACAATGGAGTACTACTCAGCTATTAAAAACAATGATTTTATGAAAATCACAGGCAAATGGATGGAACTTGATAATATTATCCTGAGTGAGGTAACTCAGTTACAAAAGAACACATATGGTATGTACTCACTGATAAGTGGATATTAGCTAAAACGAAGCTAGGAATGCCCACAATACAATTCACAGACCATATGAAACCCAATAAGAAAGAAGATCACACCAAAGTATGGATGCTACAGTTCTACCCAGGATGGGAAAGAGAATAATCTCTGGGAATAAGAGGGAGAGAGGGATCTGGGAAGGAGAGAGGATGGGGAGGGAAAAAGTGGGACCATTCAAATTTACTTTTTAAATAACTTTTTCACATAACCACAGAATTTCAATTGTGGATCATTTAAGGAAAATTAGTTCTTTGAAAGAATCTAATATCCTTCTTCTAAGTGATTGGCTCATGCAGGTAATAATTTTTTGTCACCTTTGCTGATATGTTCTTTTATGTTTCTTTGAATGCTAAACTGGAAATAATATGTATATATCAAATTTTAGTTATTTAAATTAAACTATATTTTGTGACTGTCTCTTTCTTCCTTCCTTTCTTTCTCTCTTTCTTTCTTTCTTTCTTTCTTTCTTTCTCTCTTTCTTCCTTTCTTTCTTTGTTTCTTTGTTTCCTTCTTTCTTTCTTTCTTTGTTTCTTTCTTTCTTTTCTTTTCTTTCTTTCTTTTTTCTTTTTTTTTTTTTGAGACAGGGTTTCTCTGTGTAGCCCTGGCTGTCCTGGAACTCACTCTGTAGAGCAGGCTGGACTCGAACTCAGAAATCTGCTTGCCTCTGCCTCCCAAGTGCTGGAATTAAAGGTGTGGGCCACCACTGCCTGACTTGTGACTGTTTCTTGAAGTTTAAAAATATTCAAACTTGGAAATATATGGATTTTGTCAACAATGAATGATTTCTCAAGTCACAATAGTCTATCTTTTCAACAAAAACAAAAGCTTATGGGAAATTTCCAATGGTGTTCAAATCTCAATCTAAAAGTACTTCTTTTTTATGTACTAAAAGAATAAAGATTTTTATTAAGCATTGTAAGTTGCATTCAATAGCCTCTGGATATGCCACACCACAATCCATCAACAGTCAATCAGACCCAACAGCAGTTCATTCTTCACAATCCATGAGTTAGGGCGGAACTCCCTTCAACTTACAGTAAGATCATCGTACTTTCTTTAATAAGTATTTTCACACGGTTGTTATGCATTTACATTGATAATATCATGACTCATTTTGCATTATCATTGCTATATATTTTAATTAATTAACTAAGTAACTGGTAGTGCCAGGGTTTGAGGCCAGACCTTTGTACATGCTAGGCACACACTGGGCTTATTGCATTCATCCTTAAAGGGTGTGAGAGACATGCACTTTATATATATTCTGGGTGCTTTCCTGTGCCATTCTGCACTGCAGCAATGATATGTTTTAGGTGCCGTAGCCATTACTTGCTGTTATATATTTACTGTATTCTTATTTGTTCCTGGTTTTAACTTTTCTCGCTATACGTTTTCATTATCATGAACAAAATCTGTTTTATAAGCTCATATTTTCTATGCCCATCAGCGAAATAAAAAATGGATTCTTCAAAGACAACAAAGGAAATACATTATAGCAATTGTTTTCGTTTTCTTTCTGGCTGCTGCGATAAAATACCCTGCTAAGAGCAACTTAGAGAAGAAAGGGTGTATTTGGTTTACGAGCCCAGGTTACAGTTCATCATCATGAGTAAATCAAGGTAGCAGGAACTTGAAGCAGTTAATCAAATCGCATTCATGGTTAAGTGCAAAGAGCAGTGAATTACTAACGCCTATACGCTAGTGTGTGGCAACTCTCTCCTCCTTTGGCTCAGAGCCCCGCCCTGAAATGGTGCCACATACATTCAGGGTGTGTCTTCTCACCATAATCCCATTAAGAAAAATCTCTAACAGGCATGTCCATACCATAGACTAATGTAATATACAATATTCTTATTGAGCCCCTTTTCCCAGGTGACTCACATTTGTGCCAAGAGGACATTCAAAAGGAAATGTTAGTGATGGAAATAAGGGATTCAGATGAAGGACACATATTGGTTGAATTCTGTCATTTCTGTTCCCCAGCAGTTCGATTCCACTGTACATATGGAAATAACATTTGACTAATAGTTTTAATACTGTCTGCCTGGGTTCAAGCTTCTTTTGCTATTCATAATATATGATTCCAAGGCAATTAATTAACTTGTGCCTCTTTTTTTTTTTTTTTTTTTTTTTTTTTTTTTTTTTTTTTTTTTTTTTTTTTTTTTTTTTTTTTTTTTTTTATAAATCTTGGGATGGTTAACATTATTTTCCTCATACAATCAGTGGTTATTCTTAATCTCTTTATTGGTATGGAAAAAGAGTAAAAGTTCTTGCATTGGACAGTAGTTACCAAGTGATCTTCTAGAATACTAAGGGGCATTGAAGAAGTAAGTTCTCTTATGAATGTGGTTTATTGTGGTCATCGGGATTTGGTTCGTGGAGAGGTACCAGCGGTGTTCAACAGAATTTGGTGGCACGAACCTGTAATTTCTAGAAGGAAATAATATCAGGGACAGCCAGGTTTATGTAGAAAGTCTCAGTCCAGTTAGAGCCACAGAGCAAGCTTATCTCAAAAGAGGAAAAATATAAAGAAGGAAAAGAGGAAGGTCATGGTCTGAACTTGGTGCTAAGGTTTATGCAGGGTTTTAGGTAACTAAATCTAGCCGTCAATTCTTTGGTTTCTCTCATGGCTCTATAGTTCCCTTTTGAACATTAGGAGTCACAGTTATGTGCTAATAGCCTTTGATTTAAGCCTTTAGCAGGTACAGTGGACAATCCAATGTGCCTGAGACTGATCCACCGTTAAGTAATTGTGATACCTTTATGAAACCAGAAAACATATTGACATGTTTCCTCCTCTATGCATTAGGCAAATCTTACACAATTTTTTTTTTTTTTGATGAAATCCAATGAGCTTAGAGAGTTAATGTGACTTATCTGGAATCAGACAGCTGATCAAGTGACAGACTCTATAGAACTGATCTCCCATTTTCTTTTATATCTACTTGATAATTTTTATAGTTACAAAAAGGTCTATTAAATATGGCATTGTGAAAAATATAGCTTTGGGGGTGGCAAGGTGGCATAGCTGGTGAAAGTGCTTGGTACCAATTCTGATACCTGAGTTGGTATCCATAGGATAGAAAGAGAACCAAGTCTTCTTGCAAGCCCTTCTCTGACCTCCCTATGCACACAGAGGCATGTGTCTCCCTAAATCCACTAATAAATAGCTTCTTATAATATACACATAGCAGCTCTAATTTTGGTGAAGCTAGATTTTTATTACATTTAAAGCAATAGTCATAAACCAGCTAAGAGTAAGGCTGGTGTTGATAGTTGGTTTTGTTGCAGGTGCTGGAACTGTACTATTTGAAAGTGTCAGAATCCTTGTGGTTCCATGTTTGCACAATATTGCCAAGAACTTTTTCTTAGTTTTTGTTTTAAAAAGTAATGATCAATTTTTTTAGTAAAGGACAGATGATAAAATTAAATGTCTTTAAAATATATTTTAAGAATAATTGGCTTATTAAGAATTATTTTTAATTTAAGTGTGTGTGTGGTGTGTGTGTGTGTCTATGCAGGTTTATGTCTATGTGTGCGGATACCATCAGGCCAGAAGAAGGTAGACTTACAGGGTTTGTGAGCTGTTCAGTGAAGGGGTAGGAATTAAGTAAGGGTCTTCTAGAAGAGCAGTAAGTGTTCTGAACTGCTGGGCTTTCTCTCCAGTCCCAGAATTAGGGCCTTTTGATAAATGAATTGTCAATTTTTAGAAACTTGGATGAATTTATTATCCTCTAGCAAACACTGTGGGCAAAGAGTTTTAAAATCATTAACAGTATGATTGCTAGAAAACTAAAAGGGTATATTTAAAGTGCAAGCTTATTAGTAATGAGTAAATGAACCTCACAATGAAATATTCACATTCTTATCCATTACCACTTCTCCTAATGAGGATCTATTTGAGACATACATAAGTCAGTCTAGCCAGGCTATGTTTAAGTACTAATCCATCCCCAAATTCAATTCCAGTTCTAACAATGGAGGCCTATTTCTTGTTCTTGTAATATGTCTATTGCAGGCTGACGTGGAAGATGTCTTTGCGTTGTCGTGCTTACGTGGTCAAAGAGGAAGAAAGCCACTAAGGAATGGCAGTGGTGCCAGCTGTACTAATTGGAGTCTTAGGAAATGTGTTACAATCATTTCTGATTGTCCTAAATGTGTCACATCATCAAACCTGGGATAGAAGAGGTAGGCTTACATTTCTTTCTACGAAGGGTTGTTTCAGAGGGAATTCATAGGACATGCAGGTAAACACTTAGAACTAATAATACAGTCCACTAAAGGCATTTGTAAGTCCTAAATATGGGCCCCACTCAAGATAAACATGGTTTTCTGTGAAGGGTGCTTTTCTCAAAAGCTTGATGTCAGGCCTAGATATCTACATATTTCTGTGCTTTATTGCTGGCTAGGATTCTAGTTTTTGTTGCTGTCATATCAGAAATTTTCCTGCATTTCTGGTGTCAGTGAATTGTGTGTGTGGGGGGGTCAAAGATTTTGGGGTTAAGAAATAGAATCCCACATGAAGCTTGTGTTATTGCAGTAGACAGGGGTATGTTTAATATAGGGCCTGTCTTTTGGAATCTGCACAGAGAATTCCCTATGTGCTCCTAGAGGGCTAAGAAGCTGCCAACAGTTATTGACCCTCTTTATATAGTCAGTCTTCTCCTTTCATTCTTATATGTGTGTTTTTCTTCTTACTCTTTATATATGGACATTTTCGCTTATTTTATAGATTTAGCACTTAATGGCAGCTCCATAGTTTGCCTCTTGCTATTGCAAAACACACCAAGACTGAACTTTTGTTTCTGAATCCTCATTAAGAAGTCTCAGAGGAGAAAAGCACCAGTTGGTAGAGGTCATGACTAGTGGGGTTTGTGGAATTTAAGTTTCTATGGATAGAGAAAAAGGAAAAATTCACAGGAAGAAAATGGATAAGCCAAAATCTGTCTGTTACTCAATGGCTAGGTTTCTATTTCAATGAAATGTTTAAAATAAAGTTTCATTTTAAATAATAAGAAAATTCTCAATCCTCATGACGAATGTACTTTGAAAGTTCTTTAGTTTATTTTTTTCCCTATCTGTTGTGAAACTAAAGTACTTTGATAATATTTTAAAGGAAACTAAACTGACAGCTTTGAAGCTGTTAAATTGTTAAAGAAAAAAGCATTGGGCATTCTCAAGTTCGTTCATAGGCTTTGTTCCAGACATACCCCAGAGACAGTGTTAGGTCAATGCTCCAACAACACAACTAGACACCTCCTGAAAGTTGTAAGGCTGCTGTAAATCATGCTTCTCTGAAGCAGAGGAAGAGAGAAAGCCTTACTATTGTCGAGAAAGACATTCCTGTCCTTCCCAGGTGTCCTGAAGAATATGCGTTAAGTTGTCAATGTCAATGTTCCTTTTGGGTTCAAGAAGTTAAACTACATCACCAGAGGACCCTGATGGGTTCCTTCTGTGGGTTCTTGGTCTCACTTGTAAAATAATTTTTAATGTCTTGGAAGGCTGGAATACCATGCATTTCAGAGAAAACAACGAGGAACATAAGCTAGAAACTGCAGGAAGGAGGCGATAGATCATGGAAAGGGAGAGCAGTCATGGATGGAAAAGGAAATTAGGCCTACTGAATTAGAATGTAAGGAAGTGGGTAGGTTCAGCAATGGAGTTCTGTCAGCAGGTATGAGTTGGAGGTCCACAAAAGAAGAGGGAGAATGTCTAGATATTGAAGCATGGATATTTAAATAGTGATGTTTGTTATTATTAAAAATCCTATGCTGTTTTTTTTTTTTTTTGACTTGAATTTAAAGAAGAAGTGTTCTTTTGTTAGGAGGCAGACAAATAGACAGGCTTCCAATGCACTGGAGGGGACTCTTAGGACAGATAACTACATATCTCATTATGGAAACAATTATTCCTCCCACTTTAGGGTTCCTTCAGGTGAATCAGCTTTCCTGAAATGTGATCTCCTGCCCATTTGTCTTCATTAGGGTTTCTGTTGCTTTGTTAAAATACTATGACTGCAAAACAAACAAACAAACCCAAAACAAAAAACAACCCAACCCAACTAAACCAACCAAACAAAAAACAGGGCAGGAAAAGATTTATTTTAGCTTATAGCTCCACAACACAGTTCATCGATAAGGGCAATTAGGGCAGGAACAGAGGCAGAAGCTGGCACAGAAGCCATGGAGGAGTGCTGCTTCCTGGCTTGCTCTCTCTCCTTGCCTCTTCTCCCTTCTTCCTCCCCTCCTCTCTCTCTTTCCTCCCCTCTTCTCTCTCCATATATATTTATATATATTTGTATACACACACATCTGAGTCTCTCTGTGTCTCTGTCTGTCTGTCTCCTCCCCATATCCTCTTGCCAGATTTCTTATAGTAGCAGGACTGCAAGGACATGGAGTGCCATGGCCCAGAGTTAGCTGGGCTTTCCCACATCAATTATTGTAGCCACCAGCTGCTACGGAGAACTTGGTTCCTGACAGGAAATCTGGGGCTGTATGGGAAGGACAGGGAGAGAAATAACAAGCCAAAACAAAGTTCTCTGATCAAATCTCAATCATTTAATTCTAAGTTCTGAATATAAAGGGGGAGGGAGAGATCCATCTCCCACTTTGCTAGGATCTCACCAGGTTTGTCAGGGTCTCCTCAGCTTTGTCCAGAAGACAAGCTCAGCTGCTCAGCAGGTAGTGGCTTCATTCAGGAAGCTGCAGTTGTAGCAGGACAATAGACTTCACCTAGGTCAGAAGACCCCACCCTAGGTAGGCTAGCCTAGGTGCCTGTGGCAAAGCAAGGTCTGATTCAGCCTGCTTAAGGCTGGGAGAAGGGCACAAATGATCTATCAAGAAAATTCCACAGGTTTGGTCAGGGCATTTTCCCAATTAAAGTTTCCTCCTCCAAAATGACACTAGCTGGTGTCAAGTTGACATCGAACTAGATAACACACAATCCAATTGAAAGAACAGAAATATACCATTGTAGTCTTATGTTCTGGGTAGCTTTGAATGTCATGTCTCCACGGTGAGTCCGAAGTAGAACTGAGTTTCTAAGCTATTTACCAAGAGGAATTAGTTTTTCATTAAAGAACCTCAACAAAGTTCTGATAACCTCAATTTCGTGTGGGATCTTAAATCTATTTCAGGTGAAGTCTAGTCCTGTAATGCCTATAGAGCTGCCTCATGGCTCCAGGTGAAATGATGACTCTAAGTCTCTTTTGTTAATGCAAATATTCTTTTTTATTAAATTAATTTATTTTTTACACTCTATATTCCATTCCCTGCCCCTCTCCACCCTCCAACTGCTCCATATCCCATACCTCCTCCTCACCCCATCTCCACGTGGATGTGGACATCCGCCCCCCGTACTCCACCTGACCTCTAAACTCCCAGTCTTTTGAGGGTTAGGTACATCATCATTGATTGAACACAGACCCGGTAGTCCTCTACTGTATGTGTGTTGGGGGCCTCGTGTCAGCTTGTGTATGCTGCCTGTTTGGTGGTTCAGTGTTTGAGAGATCTCAGGGGTCCAGATTAGTTCAGACTGCTGGTCCTACAGAATTGCCCTTCTCCTCAGCTTCTTTTCAGGGTTAGGATATTTTTTTCTCAATTTCTTTTCGTTAGAAATCTGTCTAAGCCCAAGAGAGACAAAAGGTTTAGTTAGAACATCGAGTTCCCCCATCTGAGTCAGCTGGACTCACCAGCTTTGGATCGATTGGTTGTATATTTCCCTGTGAACGTTAAACATTGTTTTCTCAAAAGGAAATTTGTCCTCTCTCCCAGAAGAACCTACCGCCCTCATGGCTGCTGTTCCTCACCTCCTCAGTACTGCTTCTCTTGCCTCCCCACTTTGGCTTATTAAAAGATGCTTCTTTAAAAAAAATACTCAAATCCAATGTACATAAGCACAAAGAACCAGAAGAACTTTCACTCTCCTGTTTTAGCAGAGGTACAACCTTACTTGTTGCCAAAAACAAACAAACACCAAAAAAAAAAAAAAAAATCAGCAGCTTGCAGAGAAAAACGTCTTTAGTATCATCCCGATGTTTGTTTTCTAGCAATGCACTTGTTTATTTTCCTATTTGGTTTGTTAATTTTTATTAAAAAATTTCATACAGTATATTTTTATTTTTTTCCTCCCTTCAATTCCTCCCAGATTCTCCTCACCTCCTTACTCATTTTTCTGCTCTCTTAATTCTATTACTAGATGCTAGGAAATTATTTATAGTCAACAGCAGGTGGCAGTGGTAGCTAAGGTTGTGTTTCTTGTGCCGATCTTGAAAAGGCGTTAGCTTTCAAACCTTTGTGAGTCATATAGTTAACAACGAATATTTAAATAAAGATGCCCATTTGTCTATAATTAAAGTCAACTCTAGAATTACCTTAGAAATAAGTTGAAAACTGTGAGACAAGTGTATCTTAAATTGATGTTTTAGACACTGAATTTTGGTATAATTGTAGCTCAAGTAATAGAGAATGCCCATGTTGTTTTGTCTCCTTTCTTGCCTATTCATAACCAGAAGGAAAAAAAAAAGAGAGAAAACTTTCAATTAGAAACATTAGGCAGCTCAGATCCTGTTAGAAATTATAGGAGAAATGTCACAGCAACGTCATTCATTTCTATTTATGAACAGCAGTTTAGAAATTTCATGGCAAAGTTCAGTAAATCTATTTTAAAACAAAACTACTGTGGTTCAACAGGGTAACCATTTTTAGAACATTTAAACTGCTCTTGATTTATTGGAGTAACTAAAAAGTCGTTAGTTAAAATTTGTTGCATAAACTACTGTTTCTGTTCCTCTTCCTCTTCTTCTTCATTCTCAGGAACCCTGATGAGAAGGGCAATTTTATTTCCTTTCCTGTTTCTATTTAATTTTTTATGTTTTACTAGCAGCAATGAAGACTTTTTTTGAGGATGGCATCAAAACCTATTTTGTGTTGCTAGGACTTTGATAATTAATTTTATATGGGTCTTAATAACTTTCATGTGACTTAACCAAGTTTTCATGTTTGTGTATTCATCTATCACTTAGATATCAAACATGTGGTTTTAATAGATTGTAGGTTGAGTTCTGCTGTCAATGTGTTTATTTCATTTATAAAGAACTCAGAACAATTAAAATCAGAATAGAACTCTGAGGTTACACAGTGTAATGGCATCATTGCTCAGATGAAGGAAATGAGCTCCGAGAAAGGCCGTGGTAAGACGAGACCAACGTGAATGACTTAGTGCTGTGGACAGATCTTGCTGAAATCTGACTAGATCTTTACTGCCTCAGGAAGGATGCAGATGCGAATTATTGTTAAACTCATTCATACTTTCAAGACACCAGCTTTCTTGGGACTTGTATTTCTTTTTTAGGAAGGAAATAAGTTTGACTGAAGATGTAGCCTTCATCTTCATGTAGAATGTAGATGTAGAATGCTTGCCCAGGATATAGGAAGCTGTGGCTTTGTATCCCCAGCTTGTATCACACACAGATACAATGGGTTAATTGGTACATATCTGTAATCCTGGACTTGGGAGGTGGGAGCAAGAGAATCAGAAATCTAAGCCCACAGTTGCTTACACACCAGCCTGGGATACATGAGACTCTGCCTCGAAAAAGACAAGACAAGACAGACAGACAGACAGACAGACAGACAGACAGACAGATACACACACACACACACACACACACACACACACACACAGAGAGAGAGAGAGAGAGAGAGAGAGAGAGAGAGAGAGAATGATGGTATTCTATTGTCTCAAAGAATCACGTATTAAGTACCTGGTTGACCTAGCCCTTACATTTGTTTGATGTGGAATTAAATTTTGACGAGACTTTCCAAAATCCACATTCTGTGCTTTTGAAGAACTACCCTGTGTTTTAGTCCTTGAGAGCTCTGGGGGGGGGGGGTCTGGTTGGTTAATATTGTTGTTCTTCCTATGGGCTCCAGCTGCATATGTAGCAAGGGTGGCCTTGTTGAGCATCAATGGGAGAAGAGGCCCTTGGTCCTATGAGGGCTTGATGCCCCAGTGTAGGGGAATGCCAGCACAGGGAAGCAGGAGTGGGTAGGTGGGTGGGGTAACACTCTCATAGAAGCAGAGGGATGGGGGAATGGGACAGAGAGTCTCCTGAGGGGCAACTGGGAAAGGGGATAACATTTGAAATGTAAATAAAGAAAATACCCAATTTTTAAAAAAAGTATTCTGTGTAGTTGAAACTTTTATTGTCTCTACCTTTTAAGAATGTAAATAAAAAACTTGAAAAAAAATCTAAACAACACTAAAATAAAAGACCAAGTCCTCAGGAGATTTGAGGGAGGTGAAAAGATGTAGGTTAATTATTGAGTCCCATGGAACTCATTCCCAGCATAAAGACAGAGCCACACATTATTTTTCCCTTCAACATTCCATTAGAAATAGGAAGAGAGACAATAATACTGTATGCATTGTTTGTAGGTTAATTCATTTTCAAATACAAACACTATTTCTTAATAAGACATCAATGGTTTATTGAATTGATTAGGTCAAACACATGTTTGGAATACTTTCAAATTTAGTTACAGTTACATTCTTTAGCCTTACTCTTTTAAAACCCATTATTTACATAAAACAGTGCTTATTAAGGTTACGAAAAATCACTCTTTCTTGAAAATTCTCGGGTTAAGTGTACAGTCAAATGAAAGTGCTTTAGAAATAGAATTTTATTATTTATCCTGAGTAATCTTGGCCTTAAATTACAGCACAACTCATTCCAAATCAATGTAATGAACTGATTTGTAAATGTTTCAGTCAGGAAAGTTTCTTTGGATTTTTATCTATTGAACCTGCACTGCAGTTAAATCATCTTTTTTTTTCCCTGCATAATTAAGTCTGTGTTCTTGGGCTATCACAGAGTTTAAACTGGTCTTAAAAGGCAAAAGTGGATGTTTAAGCAATATTATGCACTCCCATTATTCTTAGTCTTATAAATATTGAAACATAGTTTTTTTGTATGTGTGTGAGAGAAACTGAAGAGAAAATAAATGTGAATTCCCTTGGCTTTAGTGTCCTTTTCTGAGGACATTTTATTTAAAGTATTTTAATTCTTGAAAAACCTGAACTTAATGCCCCCAAGTGCCTAAATTGTTTGAATACACAGTGACTCTCATTATTTTTATAGGTATGGTTATGTTTAATTTATAACATGACATAAAGTAAAAAATATGGTAATTTGAATTTTGAGAATTCTGAAAGCATTTGCAGTTAATACATAAATGGAAATAGATGCTGTGAAAAATAAATTCAAGTCATATTTATTGAGCCTAGTCCTTCCTTCTCTGTATCAGGCACTGGGCTACTTTCTGGTGTTGGTAAGATTCCAACATATATTTCGTGTTGCTAGGACAATTTATAGCAATGGTAATGAGAAGGGAATTGTTTATAATAAAGAGAAGTAAGTTTTTAATTACTCAGTATGAACTATGTAATTCTAAATAAGTAAAAGCAATGATATATGACTGGTTTGAAGGGCCCGGACCTCTATGCTACATAGGTCAGAACTCTGTTTTGGAACAACTTCCGTTGGATTCCTAAAGTGGTTATTATGTGCGTATGATTTCTTATTTCTATGTGTACTATCTAATAGTTGTGTAGCTTGTTTCGAGTTGGTTTTTTTTTTTTTTTTTTTTGAGATAGGGTTTCTCTGTGTAGCCCTGGCTGTCCTGGAACTCACTCTGTAGACCAGGCTGGCCTTGAACTCAGAAATCCACCTGCCTCTCTCTGCTTCCCAAGTGCTGGGATTAAAGGCGTGCGCCACCACTGCCCGGTGCTCCATGAGTTTTAATCTATCACTCTGTGTGAGAGGCAGATGAGAAGGGAGGGGGGCGGGGAGAAAGAAAAAGAAAGAAGAGAAAGAGGATATAGGATATCTTTTTTTTTCTGCTAAAAGGGTGGATTTAGTATAAATTAGGGATATAAGTTTCATAGAGGGCCCATGTTGTCCTTCTCCAATGTGTGACATCAGCCCCAAATGGTGTGGAATCACATGGGGAATGCCTTGCTTGTCATACTAGTTTTCTGGCATGATCACATATATCAGTTGTTTTGTTTATCAGAAAGCTTGTGTCCTTACCACCACCAACAGTATAAACTCAGGAATTAGGCTTGAGATGAGATGAGATGGATCTGAGGGTACATGCTGAACACATATGTAAAAGAAACAATGAAACAGTTGGTATAATGAATATCTGCTAATAAAATGGGGGGGTATCTTACGACTAAATTTTCTTATTTTCTAAGTGTTATGTACACATGAGTGTGTAAGTAATTGAAGCAAGGAAGGCAATTTTTATTATTGGTACAAAATTAAATGTAATAGAAAAGTAATGATTAGTCATTAGATTTATAATGATCTATGGATTAAGGGAGTTTAAGGTTTCTGAGACAGCATATAACTAGTGTGTGTGTGTAGTGTTTAATTTTGCTATTGATAATGAGAAAGCCTCATTTTCATTCTTTTTAGGTTACTGTGGGGATGACAGGTCATTGCTATGTCTTGCACAAGTAGGCTCAAATGGATTCTAATGACTTTATTGTGTTACTATGTTAGTATCAGCAAGTATGATCTCTGATATCAATTGGAGTTCTTACTGTTGAATTATTTTGTGGCTAGTGGGAAGAATCTTAAAATCCTATTAGCCTGTTAATATATCAGAGACAATTGGAAAATATAGAGCATTTTCTAATCATTATCCTACCCCCACTCTACATATTTCTATTTCCTCAACCTTATGAAGAGGTATGAGCTTCAATTAATGTTTGGGATTATGAAGGTTCTAGATTATGAAGATTTAAAGGTGCAAAGTGTGTAAATGTCATTATTTTAATAAAAATTCAAATTTACAAGATGAGCCCTTTGAATAGCCTTGAACAACTTGCTCTCTTTATTAAGAGAATCTGAAATCGGCCATTAGAGGGTGCAGGGGCATTGCAGAAATGAAGGATCCCTTGCCAGAGTGAAGCATGCTTGGAAGTATATTGTCACCACCAAATGCTTAATAGTTCAGAAAACATTCAACCCTTTAAGAGTATGCCCTTGAATGTGATGAGTGTATACCCCTCTGAGGATAATCCCACTTTTATTACTTGATTTCTTCTGTCTGGGCAAATTGTCACCATACTGTTTTTGAAGAGCTTAAATATGGTAAATTTGCAAAGCGGTGTTAAAGGAGGTGGAAGATTCAGTGCAGTTGCTGCTATTCAAACGGGTTTGGCTTTCTTAAGTCACAAATGACCACTTCAGAAAAAATTTATGTCCTAACTCTTGCTCCTTTTCTGTAAAAATGGACATTTGATTGGGGGTAGGAAATTGATTCTTAGGGAAAAGGTTTGGGAAATTTTCTGAAAGAGCAAAGTGATGAAAATCATCTTAACTCAGTACAGAATGAAAAATTTCCACTTATTTTCAAAATTTGGTGTTGAAATTATTTGTCAGGTTTGTGGAACAGATCTGTATGCTCACCAATAGAATAATTTGTCCTCTGTCAAGTAGAAAGGAGCAAACTTGACCTAAACAAAATAGAATACATTTAAAAATATTACTAGATGAACAGAAGAAAAATGCAAATTGTTCCAAGTGTGCAGTAATGTTTTATACATTTTCATTGTGTGGTCCTAGTTACACAATTAAGTGATGTTAACTTTAAAAAAATATAACAGATTGTTCTTATTAATTCTGTGATACAAATAGAAAATTTTGTGACCTGTCTCTTATTAGTTATGAGAGGAAACCTAAATATATTAATTTTGTACAGCTCATTTTAAAGTTATAGCTAAAAGAACTACTTTAGAAATGATCTCTGTGGAAATTTTATGTCAGTTTTTAAAAATAAAATCTAATTTTGAGGTGACTCATAGGAGATAATGAGTCAGCGAACGTTTTTCTTATTCTCATAGGTTGTCATCGACTGAAGGGATGCTCACAGAATCCCTTACGTTTTAACTCTCAGGGTCCTTAGGCCATAGGATGACCCAAAGAATCTTCCTTTTTGTTGGATGACCATCATTCTTCAGAGCTGAGTTAAGAGAAGGTGAGGTAACCTGATTCTCCACATTGGCATAGATTTGGAAGTAAACTCACAGAGACTGCTCATAGAAATGGGCATCTAACTTTAGCCCTTGGGTTCTAAGAATAGCAGAGCCTATGATTCACCTCTGTGCAGTTTCATTACAGGGAGATAAGTGTTGAGAATTCTGGGGTGGTCAAACATGTACCATAGAATTATAAATGAAAGTTAGAAATTATCACTGGGGTTTGTGATACCCCATGTGATATTCCTCATCTGACCTTCACAATTATAATTGAAGTTGCAGAAGATGGTTAGATTAGAGTACAAGTTAGTCCTTGAGGAGTTCTTGAAACTGTATTTTAACTGTGATTTGGAAGACCCAAAGTTTCCACAATTAAAACAAAACAAAACAAAACAAAATCCCTGAAAAACCCCTGCTATGTAAAATAAGCAATGGAGGTTATACACATAGGCAATTCTTTTCTGGAATAAAAAGGAAAACAGTTACACCAACCCAGGTTTCGTGCCTGAAGGACAGAGAGGCTTGGTATGTTTTAAGGGCTCAGACAAATTATCTCTACAGTCTACATATCTAGTTGTAATCTAACCACTCATCATTTACTTGCTATCTGCCAGGCATTAACCAACCAATTCTTAGCTAGCACATGCATGGAGGTATTTTTTAAATTTCTTTCCATGTCGTACATTCTGATCACACTTTCCCTTCCCCCAACTCCTCCCAGATCTTCCCGCACCTCCCTACTTGCCCAACTCCACACATTCTCTCTTTAGAAAATAAGTGGACAGACAATTAAATAATCCTGAATTAAAAGAAAAAAAAGGAGAAACACAAGAAACACACATATATACACAAAATCTTCAACAACAGAAATTCAGAGAGCATTATATACAAGTAAAGACCAGTAAGGCAAAAATATAAAAAAATAAAAAAATCCCCAAACAAAGCAATATAAGACAAAAAGTGTACAAAAATACCATTAAGCTCAACTTGTGTTGGCCATCTTCTGTGGGGGATGGGGACTGCCCTTAAGTTAGTATAATCAATGAGACTCCATTGGAGAAAACAGATTTTTCTTTTTTGAGTGGATATCAGTTGGAAATAGCTTCTTGATGATGGATAGGAACCCATCTCCACTTCCCTCTGTCAGTGTTGTCATATGTAACTTTAAGGAGATGAAATGACTTCTTTTTAGTCTATGTTCACTCAGAGGACAGCCATACCTTCGTAGTTATACTAAAACACTCTGTTCACCCTGAGTTGGGAAAGGTCAAACCCAGGCCTGAAGATAGGATGAAAGGTACTTGCTTTTTCTAATTGTTGTGGACTTTGGCTTCATATGGTTCCTCTTGCTACGTTGGCATCGTGTCTAGTAACATAAAAGTCAATTGGCGTTGATCCTTAAGTGCATAGAATTTGTGTAGTTTTGATACCTCATGTCAGAGTGGCAGGGAAATTCATTGTTCAAAATAGGAAAAATCAATCCCGGAAATAATAAAGAGTTGATGTTTAAAAGGAATGGTTTCATGTTTATACCATGGGTTTATCTTTTTCCCCTTACCCATGAGACAGTGAGGGCAGCCAACTCTTATTTAGTTCAATCACTAACCTGTCTGAAGCATGGGATTCTTCAAGCCCAGATTGACAGCTAGCTTTTTCAAAGGTGTCCAGGGACAGGAAATCTATAAGCTACCTGGTGCCTCATCCTGGCACCTGGAATAACCCTTGTACATTTAGACAAGAAACACTGAAGAAAATTTAGTTTGATGTAAAACTCATTATTTATGATCAGTCTTCCTGAGAGATGGAAGCAATTACATATTTCTCCTACTCCTTTATGGAGACAATGCATGATATCTGGTGGCTTTAACCTGTTCCCTCTGTTCTGGCTAACAGAACTTTGATCCTGTGATTGTTAAATGAAAAACTGAAATAAGAATAGTTGTTAGGTATGTGTATGACTTGAGTGAATGAGAGGTTGGGAATAATATCTTCTGAAAAACAAAACCAAACAGAAAGAAAACCCTATAGTTTTTTGTTGGATGGATCCTCTCACCCTCTGCTAGTGAACACAACCTTTGATATTAACAAGGTGTGGCACTGTCTCAAATGCTGTGACAGCTGACCTTAAAAGAACTAACCTAAAAGGGTGAGACTGGATTGGCTCAAATTGTTGATGAAGGCCTATGCTACAATATCGAGGTAGTGGGTATAGAAACGACATTCCCAGAAGAATCATAGAGAGTAGACTTGCTTTTATAGCATCTTACTCCCTGTTCTGAAGCTTTCTAGGGTGGGATGGCGGATGATAAACTCCACCTATGTAAAATACAGCCATTATAGTTTCCGGGGTTGTACAAATAGGATTTTTTAAAGTTACAAAGTGCCATTACAGAGAAATTTAGATCTTAATCTTACTATTCATCTGTAAAGATTATCAGTTGCCCTCGGAGAGAGAACTGATTCATATAAGACTCTGGGGGTGGTGGTCCCTGATCCCATGGCTACAGAAATCACTAGATGGAGATCTGAAGAAAACAAGATATCAGTGTGTGTGTGTGTGTGTGTGTGTGTGTGTGTATGTGTGTGTGTGGGTGTTGTATGTGTATGTGTGTTTGTCAGACATAAATTTTGCATTTGAATAAGATGGTGATTTTGAGTAATCTCTCTGGAGATGGTCTATTCAAGACTTTTGTGGATGCAGTGGTCTTTTAATGAAGCCACCCAGAGAAATGCATCCTTTTTCTACATAATCAAGCTGTGGTAATGTCCCCATTGAATACTACATCAGTGTTCTGTGATCTTGCCTGGCTCCAAATGAACTTTAAGGTTTTGATTATGAAGTATAAAGTTCCAAATTATTTGAATATTGGCTACTTAGTCTCTGCTTGATGAGACATTGCAGTCTCCCCTTCTCAGAACATGTGTGCTGCTAGATTTTATGTTTCATTGATGGGAACTGGGGCTGAAACTCGCCTTTGATGCATACATCCTTCCCACGGAACATTGGCCAGCTGTTGTAAATGGGAGGGCACATCTTCCAAGCATCTAAACATCTGTTGCTACTGTGCTTCAATTGAAATAGAGTTTTATTTCAATTTTTAAATATTTAAAAAAAAATCAAGTAACTCCAGTGTTTTACATTTTAAATGTTTTGCTTCTAAAACTTTGTCCTTTATGTCGAATGAAGTTTCACTTATGCTAGGACCATACATTTCTGGCTTAAGGCTAGAGGCTAAAAGGAGGAAACTGTCAAATATGGGAATATCACTCTTACATTCTTTTCTTGAGATGTGTTATCGAGCTGTTTAGTTACTTCAATGCATCCTTTGTTCTCATGCATCCATCCTGGCGGCTCTAGAAAGTAGACTTCCCTCTTATGTCATGCTTAGGAGCTTTACCTGTTTCATATCACCCAGACGAAAATTTATAAATCTCACACAGATAATTTTCCTTTCCTCTTTACCCATATACAGACATTTAATTCTCATACCCATACTCGGTTCCCCCCGCCCCTGCAGGCTCTCCCTTGGTTGCCCAGTCTGGCCTCCAAGCCATGATCTTCCTACCTTTTCCTGCCCAGTGGTTGTAGGCAGTGCTGATATAGGCATTAGCCAGCTAAGTGGATTTCATTCTACCCTTTTACTCATGTCTACCACAGTCCAATTCACCGTCATGTCTTGCCTTCATGACTTCAGGTGTCCTAATTGAAACCCCATTCCCATTCCAGCTGTATTCCAATTAATTTTATTCAACCTGGCCAGCACTTTTAAATCAATAGGTTTTTACTTTTATTTTTTTAAGAGTGATGGCAGACAAACAGGATAAAATGTAAATCCAAGTTGCAATTTTTTTTAAAGCTATGAAACACTTGTATATTAAATGGCTCAAAACACACAGCAATCTACCAAAAGCAAAATGACTAGGAAAGTAACAACATCAACAATAAAACTTAAAAAGAAGAAGAAAAACGAAAATGCTATAGTTGCCAGGAATTGAAGGATAAACAAGGGGGAAATGGGTAGAGAGAACCCAGACAACACTTAGAGCAGAAAACTGTTCTGTATGATACAGTCATCATGAATATATGTGTCTGTCAAAACCAAAACAACAAAATTTATGTGCAAAACGTGAAGCTTGTACATTCCTTCTATTCCCTTCTGTTTGAGGAAAACAAAAATAGTTGAAAAGGCAACGTTATTTTTGTAAAGGAGCAGAATTCACTTTTAGAAAAAAAAAATGAT
The DNA here is from genome assembly GCF_008632895.1 of Mastomys coucha. Classification (NCBI taxonomy): domain Eukaryota; kingdom Metazoa; phylum Chordata; class Mammalia; order Rodentia; family Muridae; genus Mastomys; species Mastomys coucha. The sequence continues at coordinate 123,793,066 of NW_022196896.1, forward strand.
GAGCGTGCCCTTTTTTCTTGTGTCAGGGTTTTTCTACCAGGGATTTGAGTTTTTAAAGATTGCCCAAACAGTTTTAGGTCTTAAAAAGTTGCTCTCATTTGTGTCAGCAAAAGCTGTTTCAGTTTGTGCTGTTCCTCATTTGCAGTTTTTTCCTTCTCTTTCTCACCTTTACTATTCCAACTCATTTCAACTATGTGTTCTTGTGGTAACTTATTCTTCTACCAACATGAGGTTATGATCATATTTGTGACGACCTTACTTGAGTTTGTAGGGATGATAGGTGTGCAGACCTGGGATAGCCTATAAATGTTGAATTAATTCCTGTTGTGCCTTTCCTCAACATAGGAAGGTTTCCACAAGGAAACCAAAGGTTTGATATCATTGTGAATGGTGCTGTGTTTCATCCCCACTTCCTAAGAGAATGTCCTAAACCTCGCTATAGTCCAGAATTTCACTACATTGCCAGTTCGGTGTGTCTGGATGTGCATACCTTCTTATGCACGGCTTGAAACTAGACAGGTGAGCTCTTGGTTCTTGTGGGTCAAGCAATCATTCTTCATTCATTTCATTATTACAACTACCCAGGAGAGCCGTCCTTAAAAGGACCACAGTTTTATCTTTTGGAAGCTATTATACCAATGACACTGCTTTATCCCCCTATTTGCCTAAGTCACCTTAAAAAGACTGTGAGTATTTCATTATACATTGTCACTTGGGCTTATGATGCATAAGCCTGAATAGGATGGCCCTATCACCAGCCTCCACTCCTTCCTCCAAACTTGTCCACTGTACTCATACAGGATCATGAAAATTTTAAACCTCCGATGTCTTCAACTTCCTTCTTCCAGTTTCTTGTACCTCTCTCACTAGCCCCTAGCTGTCTCTGAGGACATTGATAACTTTACTCTCTCTCTACTACGGTCTCCCCACTAGGGTTTATTTCATTTCCTTGTTTCTGCTAGGTCACCCATGTCTCACTGTTCCCACAGAAGTCACACTCCTGAGAAGCACATTCATTCTGGAGTGTCTACCAAATTCTTCTTCATTTATTGAAGTTTCTACTACCTAGATCGCCATTAGGGACTTCGTTACAGGATGAACCCACTCTAGATTGCTGCACTCCACATATCCCCCATACTTCCTGATCCTATATCCACCCGTGTTATTCCCTAGACCGTGTATCACCAGCAATTTCATTAAGTTGGACCAGGAATCACCTAACTGATGCATCTCTGGATGCATCTGGGAAGGTATTTCCAGAATGGATGTAGTAAGGGAATAAGATATTTTGCCAAAGTTTGTAGACCATTCAGGGGCAACCTATGTATGAAAAACTCCAAGGAAAAGATAATCAAATCAGTGTTTCCTGCTTGCCTCTCCTCACAGTTTGCTGGTGAGTGCATCCATCCCATTATTGATGCCACCCTTTACAAGCCAGTCAGTCATCAGCTTCTTGGCTTCCTAATCTAGAATGATGAGCAAAGATTCTTGAGGAAGTCTCCAGCCTTTTACTGCCTGATTGAAACTCCTGAGGCATCCAGCTGTCTGTTTATCGTGGCAGCTATTGCTTGACTACATAGCCCTGATTATAAGCCAAGTGAATAAAATAATATATTAAAACATACATAATAATACATCATATAAACATCTGCACGATCTGTATGTATATAAGCATATATATGTATGTATATACTATAATTCTGTTCCAGAACACTGTCAAAATACTGAATTTAAAAAGCAGCTACTAGTATTATCTTCCTGTTTAAAAAAACTACATAGGTTAAATAAAACCATTAAGAAATCTTATTGTACAGGTCTAAGACACCTAAAATGGGTCTCCCCAGCCCAAGAAACAGGTATAATCAGAGATGAGCTGCTTTTCTTATAATAAATAATCTGTTTCCCTAGACTTCTCAGCATCTATACCCATCTGTTTGCTGTGGCTTGTGACCCCCATTCCTTCTTCAAAGCCAGCAGCGTGGCATTTACCAAGATTTTTCTTTGGCCTTCCCTTGGCTCTCTGATCCTTGTGATCTCCATTGAAAGAATTCAGACAAGGTACACAGAACATAACATAGAAGATAGACTATACTGTAAAGAGAAAAGTGGGATGTCATAAAGGGATAGGAGTGGGACACCATCAAAGAGCTCATTGTGGAGAAAAATAATCTCTCAGAATCAGTGCATAACGGACTGAGAGACCATTGTGCTGGGAGGTGAGATCAACAGTGGCTGAGGGAAACACTGCGCCAACTTCCAGGTTGCTTTTATCATATTTGTTCAAGTCTCTAGAATAGATGGCTTGACTGAGGAGTCATTTTCCTGTCCAGATGACAGGCAGGCCAGTTGGGATTAATTCTTAAGGAAAAGGACAGTGATATATTTTTCTTTACCTGAAAGTCTCCTATGACGGCGTGACTTTACAGTCTTTCAGAAACTTCACGGAGAATCTTTAGGAGGAGAGATGGTAGCATTTTCTCCCTTCCTTTGCATGGCATTTGAACTTCTAAAGGGTAGGATTTGATATTTATTAGTTTTTCTACTTACCTCTGTTTTTCATTTATAGAAGTACTGTGTTAACAAGGAGGGAGGGTGGGTGTGGTTTAGGAAGGGCGGGTCCATTTATATTTTTAAAACCTGGCTGATTTCTAACTACCTGCTGACCTGCCTCTGACCTACAGTTTCTATTGTCACACTTTTATTCTCTTTGGATTTTCGAATAAAGGCTCCTTTATGAGTCCTTCTGTTTATACCAGGCCCACTTAGGGGAATGCAAGGAAACCTCACCACATCAGAATCCTTAATTAAATCACATCTCCAAACTCCCTTTTGCCTTGTAGGCAAGGTAACTTATTCACAGGTTCTGGGAACCAGGATGTAGACATCCGGAGTCGGCTATTATGCTTTTTGTCATTGAATTATCTGATGTTTCCAGGCCGCTTACCGAATATCTGTCTCTTCCTTTATTGTAACACTTACTCATTGTTTTAATAGACTTGGCTTCTCCTTATCCAGTTTATATCTTATGGTCTGTCAGTGCACCCACTTCCTGTAGACATTTCCATCGAGTCACTTCCCACATCCTCCTCTGTTCCCACTTTCTGTCACTCTCAGAATCTTCTGTATCTCCCTCTCCTGCTTCCCTCCACGTGGGATGTTAGTGACAGACATTTCCTTTCTCTGTTATCTCATTAACGCTGCATTAGGGGATCAGCAGAGACTTTGGTTACTTATGAAACCCACAGGGATTGAGAACATCACTTTTGACCCATCTGGGGTTGCCCGTCTATAGGAAGCACAGGTCTCCTCCAGACCACCTTTTACTATCTCTCTGCAAGAGGAGCCCCATATGTGAGATGTACACAGTATCTAACACTGAGAACAAATGACTTGGTGTTGTCTCTACAGCTTAGGGTTTCCATGTTGAGAAGTCATGTGCATGGTTATCACGTACATTTCACTAAGTCATCATTAAAAAGTTATGATCAAGAAAAGTCGTGTCATTTAGTTTCTTATTCATATTTTTCTCAATGGACATATAATTTTTATGTATTGGTCATTGAGTTTCTTCACTAAATTCTGAGTAATCTGACTAAAATAATTCACTTTCACTCCCGATTACCTTGTCCTGTTGTTTGTTTTTCTGTTTTTTAAAATTCCACAGCATTTACCCACATGAAAACTAGTGTGTTCATCTCACGGTTAAACACAAGGTTCAAAAGTGCAGGAGGGTTTGCATCTATTGCCAGTACTTGGAATAGTTTTTGGATCTTGCCATATTCTCTGTGTATGCCAAAAAAATTGTTGAAGGAATAAATCTGGAAATATTTTTAGTATCATCTAAGCATTCAATTTATTAAACATGCATCACTCTCCATTAGCTAGGGAAAAATTAATAGACATGGAGATAAAAATGGTACAAATTAAGAATGGTCAGTATATGCCTATTGTCATTTTAATCTGAAAGGTGTCCCTGGAGGTGTATGTGTCTAAACACTTGGTTGTTAACTAGTGGCACTGTTAGAGAGGCTATGGGACCTTTTGGAATATGAAGCTCAGCCAATAGAAGTAATATGCCAAAGTTGGCCTTGGAAGGTTCTATCTGCTTTCAGTTCTGACATGTGATCTGCCAAGATGTGAGCAACTGTGTAGCCAGTTGTCGCCACTATAGATAGAGGACCGAACTGCTTTAGGTACTATACTTCTCTGCCATGATACCCTGGGACTGTGGACAAAATAACCCTCTTCTTCCTCAAGGTGTCTCTGCACAGGCACCTTTGCATCAGCTATGAGAGGAGTGATGAGACATTAAAAGTTAAAATAAATGGAAATCACCAAAAAGTCTGCATACTAGAGTCTCTTAAAAATTACTCAAAATATCTATTTATGTGTCATGTGTGTGGGCATGTGTATCCCAGGGTGCACGTGTGAAACTTGGAGCATCCCCGTGTAAGTCCTGGGGATGAAACTCAAGTTGTCACGCTTGGTAGTAGGTGCCTTTACCCACTAACCACCTTGCAGGCCTAAAGCCTATTCTTCAAAGTTGTTTTTAATAACTAATGTGTGAAATCTTCTATTTTCAGTTGAGAACCCTGACCCACAAATCAGCCAGATGGTGATTTGAATATTGGGGGATAACTCCAACAAATGACTATTGTCTTTTTTTTCCTTATAAGAGTAAGTGACTGATCAAGGCCTTCTACTAACTTGAACAAACTCACAGGCCAATACATATCTAAGCTGTTTTTTCTGGATTGAAGCACCTCAAACCAGACACTAGGCATTAGAGCCATGGCCTGGCTCATAGCTGTCATTACCCCTTCACGGCTATTTTGATTCCTATATCTGTAGATCCCTCGAGTAATCTATTAGTTCAATTTATTTAGACTTCTATCCAGCTTGCAACACCACACACAACTCAAATTAAATTAACATTAAATTGTTGAGAAAGTACAAATTCCAGCAACTGCCTTGATGCTCTTCAAAAATCCGACTGGCACAGGATGAAGGGGTTGGGGACACTGCTTCAGTGCAGCTTCTACTATGTCACGATTTCCTCAGAAAATAGCCAGAACTAATGTCAAAGCAAAGAGAGACTTTGAGACCAACTTTCCTCTAACCCCCTTTTCTGAAAATCCCTTTTTTTCAATATAACAAAAACAAAAACAAACAAACAAACAAACAAAAGAACCTGGACCACTGGCTCCCACAGTGTCCTATAGTGAAGTTATCAGTGAGCCTTGTATTCTAGACTATGGTTTCACAAATCTGATAGTCAGAGACCACCACCTTCTAAAGTCTACAAAAGTAAGAGTGGCTGTTGATGGATCTTCTATCCCAGCTTCCTCCAGGGGTGGATGCATCTTGTAATTAATCTCAGTATATCACTTTGTTGACATTGGAAAGAATATTAATTATTTACCACAATGTCGAGTATGACATGCATTCTCTGCCCAGGCTATTTCGATCTGTGTTAAAGCCAAGGCCTCTGCTGAAGGTCATTGGACTGATGTCTACATTTATCTAGAGTAGATCCTCATAGAAGAGTGTGAGACTCATGTTGCCAGTGGCCAACATGAAAATAAGTTCTTCAAAAAGGAATTTTCAAAACTTTATTTACCCCCCAAATTTCTTTGTATGACAAATCTATGAACTTACTAATCTTATTTCTTTTAAGAAATTACAAAGATTACCATTACGTATAGTAGGTAGAAAGCTTTTAAAGTTCCCTATTTTTTCCTTTACAGAAGCATTTTATACAGTGTTCTAACTGATGAATTTTAGGAAATATAGTGACTTATTTATCTTCTATACATATTCAATAGCTAGAAAACAATATTTCTTCATCAATAACAAGTGGCAGTCTATATGAAAATGGTTTTAGTTTCTGACTTCAGACATTTTTGTCATTTTTTCCCTATCACTATGTTTCAGTACTGCCAGAGTCCTTTGCCAATCTTCCATTTAAATCTCAGTTTATTTCTGAAACATGATAGGAAAATTTAATTTATAGTGTGAGTTTGCTTCTTACTTTATACAGCTTTCTATGCCTTAGGGACTAGTATTAGATTGTAGTTGATATATGTCTTCCTAACTCTTGTTTAATGTATTAAGTCTTGTGTAGTTGCTTAGTGATAATATTGATAAATTATTTTTGGTCATTCTGATTTCTCACATGCTATTTTGATTAATCCTCCCTGACCCAGAGTCTCCCTGTATTCCATTTTGCCTGAAACTGACTTCTTGATTAGGCTGGACTCAAACTGTGACAACCCACCTGTCTCTGCCTCCCGAAGCTGGGATGACAAGAGATCCCTACCACACCCGACTTTATAAATTTACATTTAAAGTCTTATAGTGAATCATTCCCAAGTTTTTACATCCGTTTATTTTTGTGAGAACTAAGAATATCTGAGTATATTCATTTCTTTTGATGTGATTTTTTCCTCTCATTTTAGCATTTTATGATTTCTTTTGACAATTTCTCAAATAGCATATCAGTTTGCTTTACATCTAGTGATCATTTATCAAAATTTCTGCAATGAAATTATCATTTGAAAAATTATTTTCATGGAGTTGATTGCGATGGAGAATTTGAGTGAAATGTCCTGAAATTCTCTTTTAATCATGGAGCGTTGTTGCTTTACTGAGATGAATTTAATGTGGAACTGAAAAATAGAGGCAAATTCTCGAAATCTTATTGGAACCCCCAAATCCTGCTGTGCTTAAAGGCAGAGGTTCCAAATTGGTTTCCCAGGGAAGGCAAGTGAGAGGCACAGATTATAATTCAGGAAATAATGCAAGGGAGTGCTTTCTGGGTCAACATCTGGGAAGCCAAGGAAGGGAAGCTGACTTGCCAGCCAGCAAATCTCTTCCAGTGACTGGAATGCCTTAGCCTTGATCAACACTTTTCCTAACACCAGGGAACTAAGGGAACTGAATTGTAATTACAAGTTCACACACACACACACACACACACACACACACACACACACACACACACACACACACACACAAACCCAAAATGAAAGAGTAGGTGGTAGAGACTAGTAGTAAATTCATAGCTGCATAGCTAGTAGCAAATTCTTAGGCTCATTGCATGGGAAAGGACTACCTCCTAGTGACTGTTCAGGTCACCTAGATGTGGGGTCTTCCCCCTGGAATACAGGGAGCATAATTATGGGCTATTTCTAGCCCCACAAGATGATGTTTTTAGGTCTACCAGTCTCTCCAGGACTTCGCCATGACGTTTGTTTCTCCTTTCTAGTTCTTCTGGAAGAGGCTCACCAATCCCTCGTTTGTGAACTTTAGCTTTTATTGAACTCTTCTTGGTTTTGACTATTAAAATAAAATAAAAATACTCAAATACAAATGGCTAAATGCATGTTTTTACTGAATAAAAGCCGGACTGTCTGTGGGAGAGACTGCAAATAGGGCCCACCCTTGTAGTCCATAAGGATATGTGTCTCCTCTCCCACTCTGATATCTAATACTGCATGGGATAGTCAGGCAATTCCAATTTTCTCCAAATGACTTGAAGAAAAATATAAGCCCTTGTAACAGGCTACCCAGGAATTTTGTACAAAACAGTCCAGAATAAGCTGGGTGTATTTTCTCTTCTTCATAAACTATCTCATACTTTTAATATGGTTTATTGAGTATAATTCAGCTGTGGACCCTACTGCAAGAAGGGAAGAAATAAATCAGATAGAATAATTACTTGAGTACTTAGAGTTTACTAAAACAATTGTAAAAACAAGGTCTTGGTGTACTGACACTTGACCTGAAACCTACAGTGTAACCATGTAACAAACATGTAGGCCAACGCTAACATAGAAAATAAACAGGATGTGCAGCTTGATCTTCCTGTGGGTCCTGAACAACTGGAGAGAAGCTATCCCAAAAGCTGTTGCCTGTACATGGGATATTTTCTTCTAGCTGGGCTGCTTTGTCTGGCCTCAGAGGGAGAGGAAGTGCCTAGCATCACAGAGACTTGAAGTGCCAGGGTTGGGGCTGGGAATACCCAGGAGCCCCTACCTGCTCAGAGGAGAAGTGGAGATGGATGTGGGAAGGATTTGGGGAGGGAATGACGAGAAGGGGGTAGTGAGTGGCATGTAAAGTGAATAAATAAAAACAAAAATAAAATTAAATTAAAAAAAATTAAACAGAAAAGGGAGAAGCTACAGGCAGGAGGCAAGGCAAGTCATATGCAATGTTCCAGACAAAAGAAGGATATTTAAGCTTTGATTGTAATTACAGGATGATTACATTGAATGCAGTTCAGTAATGTGACACTATAACTTGATCCATTATCAGAAATGATTGTTCTAGAATTGAGGGAATACACTACATTATGGACCAAGAAAAATGTCAGAAAGGCAGATTCACTAGGGTAGAAATCTGAGACTGGGGTTTGTGGGCTGTCAGAGAACATGGTGAGCAATGGTTAGTGCTGACATATACTTTGAAGGTCTGAGCAGAAGCCTAGTGACTGAGATGATGGTCGGAAAAGTGGTAGTACACAGAACGTAAACACCAAGGATCATTGCTCTCCTGTTTTCTTTTCTCCTCAAATAGTCTCCTCCTTGGATATTTCCCCAACTTTGCTTCCTCTGTGCCTCACCACACAGTGTTAACCACAAACCCCTTGTCATGTGGTCTACAGCAACACTCCTCAGGGGGAGTGAAATCTGTCTTCTGCTCTGTCTACCTCCTTATTGAGAGGAGGCCTCCAGAGATTCTTCATTGAAGCCTCTACTCTAACAATATCGTTGTGTTTATCTTCCTCTGTTCTTGCTGCTAACTCTCCTTTTCACTGTTCATCCTCTCTCTTTGGTCTTCCCTCAAACCTCTCTCACCTCTATAAAGACATTTTTGTTCTTCAAAAATTGTCATTTTTCTATAGCTTTCTCTGTTGTCATCAATAGGGTTAGTGGTGATGCTTTCTTATCTTTGTACTCCTAGTTCAGTATTTCAGTAGATATTTTAGTATTTTTGTAGACTACCTGATATATTATGCTTTTGTTGCTTTATTTTTTTCTTTCTCAATATAGTCTAAGCTACTCAATAATAAGAGAAATGTGTGGTTTCATCCCTGAATTTCAAACAGAACATGCTTGAAATCTACTAAAATGCTTATCCAGTTAAAGGAACTGTATGCATTTCTATTATATTTCCATTTATTTTACTTGATAACTACTTAAATAATAACAATATTAAGAAAAGTGTTTAACTATAATTTTTTACAAAACATTTTTTTATGTGTTTAATGATCATTTTGAAGGGACCTTGAAAATGTTGCATCATGCATTTCCAACATCTAATATCTTTGCCGTACTGGAGTTAACAGATGGCTCAGGAAGTTAAATTTTATGTGTTTAGTGTAGAAGAACAGATGAATATTCATTGGCATCTAGCCTTTTTCTCCCATGAACCCTCTAATATGAATTCTCGAAAGCTTCAGTTTTATGCTACTAGACGAGAACTAGTCAACAGCCCATTTAAAGCTCATTCATTCATGTGAACTTTCCTGGAAGATGGAGCACTGAACAACATATAGACTTCTCTTGAGAATCTTCCAACAGTGAGTACAGAGATGCTGGTGCCGAGCTTGATGCTGCGTTCAGGATAGACTGAGATACTTTAATACAGATTTGTCTCCTGAAAACAAGTCCACTTCTTTCAATTAAAGAGAGGCATATTTTTTTTCCTTCTAAATTTGGAAGATAAAGCTTATTTTAAGAAAACAGCCAGAGGAGCAGCTTGATAATTATGGTTAGAAAATGAGAGGCAACTACACATGTCAAATGTTGGCAGGAAGGAGCGGAGAGATAAATGCACCTATCACATTTTCTCAAGGTGATGATTACACTAACTTTAAGGCTAACTAAGAGGCAGTGTTTGTTGGTAAAATATGTTTTAAAAGTAATAAATCGTTAGCAGGGTCAAATAAACATTTTTTTCTGTGTTAATCACTGAAGTCCAACACAAATGATTATGAAGAAGTCAATCGAGTATTATGTTGTGGGCTGGAGAGATGGCTGCGATCTTAAAGGCTAGGCTCACAAATAAATCATCAGGAGAGCTGTGCCACTCTTAGTAGCATCGAAAGCAGTGTGTAAATTGGAATAAGTCTCTGGTTGTATTTGAGTCTCTAGTATCTTACTGCTAATGCATTTGGAAACAACCTAGTATTAGATCATCTCTCAGCAATACTTAAGTCGATCCTTAGTTCTCTGCCTCTCATTTTTCTCAGCAAAGAAAGCAAAGCACTTTCAGCCTCCGATTTCCTTCCCCATGTGCCTCTTACACTTACCCTTCTCAGGCTGTTGCCACTCCAGATCCTGCCATTGTTGCTTTTATCAAGGTCAACAAAGACCACTAAATCCAATTCTCAGCCCTCATCTTCCTTGACCCATTAGCAGCATCTCGCACAGATGACAATTTCTGTTTCCTTTCTTTACTCTCATCTCCCCGGAGGCCACAGTGCCCTGAATTACTTTCAGTAGAACTTGGTGCCTTTTCTCTCTTCGTCTTCATTTTTGATTTGTCTGTAAGTATATTGACCTCTTAGTCTTATTTTGGCCCAGAATTCAGACATTGGTCTTCTGTCTGTCTCTACTATTTTGTTGATATGTCCTTCAATATTATCCAGTGATGGCTGCTGCCAAATTGACATTTTTGATACAGAGAACATTTCTTCAATTCCAGAATCATATATTTGATCATTTGAGCATTTAGATATCCAAAAGTAATTTCAGAATAAAGTACTACTATTATCTTTCATCCACATTTGCTTATTAAAAGTGTTCTCTATATGGAGTAATTCTGACTCCAACTTCCTTTTTCTCAGGACGAAGATATGGACAACCTATGACAACACACATGCTCGTCATGTTTACATGTAAACATTTAGAAAACATATTGACACCTTTTTCAATATGACCAGGATTTTGCTATCTCTCATACTCTTTTCTGCTACTCTGTCAGTGCAACCTACCAGTCTCCCTGATGGTAGGACTAGTCTTGTTTCCTGACTTCTCTCCCTACCACATACCTCCTCTCTCTAGCATGTTTTCAGTTTTTTAAAAATGACTTTATTCAAAGCAAAACAATAGTGTAGATTAAAAGAGAGATCCTTTTCAAGATTGACAGTGGTTTATGTGAGTGGGAGCATTAAAGGACTTCTAGAATATTTTCAAGTATCTTGTGAAACTTCTTGAACATGGAGACGTCAAGCTGGTGCCTGCAATGAGGCTTTACCCTACATTCCAGCATCTTTGGTGCAGGCAAGTACTCTGCATGCTGCAAAATATCTTTCATTTGCCATCTCGGAGGCTTACCGTTGAATAAGCTCACCCTTTCTAGTTCTTTCTGAATTCTGGCTGACTGGTTCCACTCAGCTGTTCTGGTTTAAACTCTTCTCCAGGCTGACTGATTCAATTTGCCTTCTCTCAGCTTCTCACTGAATTGTTCTGCTTGGAAAAACTGCCTCTGAATCCCACAAACTGGACTGACCTAACTCCCAATTGACTTAGCTCCACTGCACTGAACTCAACTGACTGAACTGAACTCAACTGAATTGCCCTCACTTTCAAACATCACTGCTTCCCTCTATCAAATCAATTTTACCTAACTTGTCTACATTCCAGCCAGGGGTATCAAAGGTGTGTCTGTATTCCAGCTGTACCATACAGACCTAGAAGTGTTTTGATATGATCCTTTGCCACAGAAGTCATGTTGCTGGATTAATATCCCTTTACAGCATGCTATCCAAATAGAAATGTAAACACCAAGTCAGCCACAACATCCTTATCTACAATGCTACAAATTACCTGCAAAATAAGCTAGGGCAATGGTGGCACCAAGCTTGTAGGAGGAGTAACCAATATCTGATTTGACTTAGGACACACTCCATGAGATAGAACCCATACCAAAAACCTAAGGTAAATTTGTTTTACCTACCATAAAGAGAGATCTAAAAAATTAAAAGGTAGCAATGAAAGGACTCTTAAGGATTTTCTGCTATGCTTGTAGAATCCTGCAGACCATGGAAATAAATACAGAGACCCAAAACCAGACATTGCTCAGAGAATGAGAAACCTTGGAAAACTCAGCCCTAAATGTGATGTCTCCATCAATCCCTTCCCCTGGAGCTCAGAGAACTCTAGGGTAGAGGAGGCAGTATGAGTAGAAGAACTAGAGAGAATGGAGGACACCAAGAAAATTAAGGATCTCTAAATCAACACGATCAAAGCTAGCATGAACCCACAGAGACCAAAGCAGCATGCATGGAGGCATCTGCACTGCGTCCTCTCTGTTTATATTAAAGCTTCCAGTTTAATGTTTTTATGGGATTCCTGAATGTGTGAACGAATGCGTCTCGGATTCTTATGCCTTCTCTTGGGCTCTTTTCTTTCTGTTAGTTTGTCTTTTCTACCTTCAATATGTTTTATCCTATTATATTTTATTTTGTTATATTTTAAAAAAAATGAATGAATGAATAAATGAATACCTAGCCACTGGTGCAAAGGTTAATGACTGAGCTGTCATTTATTATACCTGCTGGGAGAAGGAAATATTAGTTTTCTCCAAAGGGAGGCATTGGGTATATCCACCACACTAGTGCAAGCATCATGTTCAGGAATATTGATCAACATGGACCCCGAAAAACAAAGTATACTGTGGAAATATTACCCTTCAACTTAAATTTGGGATCCCCTGTTTTTCCAGAAGCACAGAATGCCTTTTCAATGGCTATATAACTCTATTAGGTTCTTGATTTCTCATATATTATCTTCAAAAACTTTGGACAGCTCACCACTGTCGTCTATGGTTTCTCTTGAACTTACCAGGTGTGTTCTATATTAAGGCTTTGAGCTGTCTGTTTTCTCATGAATTATTTTTCCTCAGGTAATATTTGCCTGTATATTATATTTCTCCTAAAACTTCACTTTCTGTTTTTGCTTCAATAATTCATGCACTAAAAGGAATCCATTGCCTATATTTCTGATGCTTTCCTCCTCACAACATATTTTTCTTATGGTATTTTATATCTGGCATGTATAGAATTCATAGGCAGCACACTGCTAGGCCATCATTCTCAGGTCTTCAACATAAGCCCCCTTTCCTCCCATGGATGCCCTCAAACTCTTAGACTCAAACGATTCAACTAGTAATTGTTAGGACTACAGACACAAGGAGTGTTTCCAGGCAAGGAGTTGTTTACAAATCCAACAGTTGGAACTGTCAGGATTATAATGTGTTTATTCTGTGTGGAAGTAGGGATTTGTGCCAAGAAGAACTCAATGCCCTAGAGCCTCTACATGAGGAATTTAGTGCCTAGATGGACCCTTATGGGTAGAAAGATGGTCAAATGTATGCACTCACTTTTGCTCTGTTAGATCTCTGACTCCCACCCTAAGTGGTGGCCTGAAAGGTAATGGTCAAATCGCTGAGCATAGTGTTACAAACTCACTCTCAACCTCACTCACATTGTCTTCATACTTCTCTCCCTTGTCTATGGCTAGGATAAAAGAGTTTTGTGGGTTGTTCAAAGATCAACCTTTTCTCCGATGTTAAACTCAGTCACACACAAATGTTTTCAGGAGCCACTCTAGCTGCCACCCTAGTTAGTGCTATATGGGTCATGCTGTGTATCAGGCTAGTATGTTGAGACTTTTCCTTTCCTTGCCCCTTTAAAAAATAGTTTTGTCTGTATTCTCATTCTCTCTGTCTCTGTGTCTTTGTCTGTCTTAGTATAAGTAATACATTAGTCACAAAAACGCTTGTGAGCTAAAATGAAGGTAGCAGTTCAAACTTAATCAACAGCCTCCACGTGAACAACTGTAGTAAACATTTTAAAGATGCTCTCATTGTCCCAACTGAACTCCCCACACCCAACGTGGGGTCCATTGTACTGCCCACTGGGGGAAAAAAAACAGTGTTGTTGCAGCTGAAGCCCAAAACAAAGCATCACCGCTGCTCAGTAGTTTCCGAAGGCTAGAGTCCACGAGAAGCCTGAATCGATGTTCTGGAAATCGAAGGACAAAGAGATATCTCTAAGAGAAAAGATAATTGCAGCGAAACACAAGCAAACGATCAAACCAGACAGAGGGGAATTTTCCTACTCTGAAATAAGACGAGGACAAAGAGTTTTGCGGTTTCCAGAGGCAGCAATAGCTGTTCTTTGCTTCTTAAACAAGGATCAATACTTTTCCAGCAGGATGAGCAAACACACACAGCCTGGGACCAAGTCTGGTTGTCTTTCTTTAGATATAAACGGGGCTGAAATGTATCCAGACCGGTTTATTTAACCATCGACCATGGCTGCTTTCCTACTGTTGAGACAGAGCTGAGGAACCCTGATAGACTGTATGGCTCCTCCAACACTGGAGAGAACCCTGATAGACTGTATGGCTCCTACAACACCGGAGACATTTACTCTAATGTTCTTTAAACAATGTTTGCTGGCTCCCTGTGCTGTGCTGGTGTTGTTATCAAATATAATTTACATTATTTTATCTCAATCAGTTATTCAGAAAATTATATTTGTGACTTCTGTCTCATAAATTTTGTACAGTATTCAAAGAGTTGTACATTAAGTAAATTCTTGAATAGAGTTCTGGTGTTTAAAGTCATTATAAAAAAGATCAAATATTCCCATGACTTCTAGTCATAGGTCTTTTACCTCACAGAAATGAAAATAAATCAAAATAGTTTTCTTAAGTACATGGACGAAATCATTATTTTAATGTAGATTCTGCAAAGCATGATCTTTTTTAAGCATTATTTGTCACGTACCTCCTCTTTTTATTAACAAGCAATCATTCTTTGCTACCTGGTCATAGTTACAAAGTCACTTTCCCTTATAGCAATTCAAAATAGTAGCAAGGAAAGAGACTCCCAGTCTCACCTGTGAAGGCGCTGCCCAGTTTTCAACAAACATGTTTGTGCCAAGGACTCTTTGCCTAGTTCCTGGTGGTCATTTTCTGTCCCAAGAGGGTCTGACCAAGAGGTGGAAATAATTTTGATCATTGTGCTCCAAATCTTTTGCCAAATTACTATCTTCATACATTTTAGTGACATATTTATTTGGCTCAGGCAACAAGGGCTCCATAATAATTTATGATCTAAATGTAGCCTGTAATAGCAGAATTACTTGTGGTGTTTAGAAATTAATCAGAGATCACTGTCTGAAGTGTAATGACTTACTGTTGTTTTTGAACTATGCTGCAGAGCCTATGAATATTAATTAAGAATTACAGTTGAAGGTCAAACAGAATCTGGTACAATTTCATGTTTCTGCAGAATGACCAGTTATCAGTTATCAAAGCATCTGAAGATAATGGGACTTCCATATTTCACAGCAGTATGAATGCCATTACATGATGTCGGAGGGCCTGAATCATATCAACACCAAACACTACCTACTAGTAGGAATCCCCAGTAAAAGGAAATACCCCTCTTCTATGCATTTTTTAAAATTAAGAAGGAATTTGTATCCAGTAAATACAACTTGGTGGATCTAAAATCAACGTGAGGTTTAAAGAGGGTTACAAATAAGGAAAAGTGATTTGACTCATATATCTTTAAAATTATATGATTTTATTTTTTATATAATATAATTATGTCATTTCTTTCTACTTTTTCCTTCTTTCAAACTCCCCAATATGCCCTTCCTTGCTTTCTTTCAAATCATGGCATCTTTCATCATTAATTGTTGTTAAGTTTATATATGTATACATACATATGTGTATATATGTGTATAATATATATTCCTAGATATGCATATATATGCATGAATATGTGTATATATATATTTCTAAATATAACCTACTCAGTTTGTACGATGCTATATGTATGTGTGTTTTCAGAGCTGACCGTATAGTATTAGGTAATTTGTATGCTCTCTCCTGGAGGAAAACCAATTCTTCCAATGTCAGCAATCCTTAGTGGCTGCAAAGTTTTGCATAAGGCCGAGGTGTCTCAGTCTTCTCCATTCTCTTTGGCATGTCTATTGATGTTGTCCTTGTGCAGCTCATGTTAGTCATGTTAGTGAGATTTCATGCGTGCAGTTTCTGACATCCCTAGGAGGAAGAGTGCTTGCTCCTAGCACCTCTGCATGGTTGAAGAATATGCTCTTTGTCAGTAACCAGAGTAAGTATGAGCTTTGGCCTTTCAGGTGAGACTATACCTTACTTATTTCCAACTATAAAATTTAGTCTAAGTCTCATCTGATAAATTGTGATTTGTTTACACATGCAAATGGAAAAATCTTATACAACCTTTTAAAATTATTTTCTCAGGAAACTTTTCTAGTATTTACAGCCCTTCAGATTACTTGTAGTCATTTGAATCCTATTATTTAGGCATCTTAAAGACTAAAGGACTTTTCTACTACTTATCACACAACCTCTCTTTTACTGCAGTAAGTTACTACATTAGTAATTGGGGAAAATGGAGACATTGGATGAAGACAAATTCTTTGTCATACTGGAATGAACATTAGGTCTCATGTGACTTCTGATTTATCTCATGGGAGCTTTATATTAATATTGGAGTCAGATATTTACTCTGATTTGTGATGGCATAGTAGATGGAGTTGTAGTAATTGAGATTATCTTAAAAATATATTTTTTATGTTTTTGAAAATAATATAATTATGTCATTTCTTCCTCTCCTTAACCAACCCCATGCATATTTCCATCTGCTTTTTTTTCTATTAGCGCATGAGCACTTTCTTTTTAATTGTTGTTACACACACACACACACACACACACACACACACACACACACACACACACCCTACTCAGTCTGTGTAATGTTTCTTGACCAGTTGGTATTGGATAATCAATTGCTGTGCTCACCCTGGGGACTCGGTTTCTTGCTCTCCGGATTCCTCTGCTTCCTGTACTTAGTTCTCTGTGTAGAGTTGAAGACTCCTGAGTTTTCTCCGTTCTCCCTTAGAATGTTTATTGGTACCATCCTTTTTCATGTCACGTTTAAGCAGCCCTGCTAGTGAGACTTTGTGAGGATAGCTTCTCTGACATTTCTAGAAGACGCAATTTCACAGCAAACTCCCCGTTCTTCTGGCTTTTACAAGCTTTTCACCTCCCTCCTCGGCAGTGATTCCCCAAACCTTAGTGCGGCAGTTCTGTTGGAGATTCATCAGTCACAGAGACTTTTAACTTTTCAAAACTATTTCTACCTTTACTATTGGGAATGTTTCACTTTAATTAAAATATTCTGGTCCCAGCTGCCCCAATGTACTGACTCGGTGATTCACGTACTTTATAGGGCTTAAATTTTGTCCAATTTTGAAGCTAGGATTCTCAGTGAGTAGAGAGGCAGTCATCAGAAAGGCTAGCTCTAAACGTGGCGGACTCAGTGCAACCTAAATAGCATATTTCCTTCTAACACAGGCAGCAATATTAAAAAGAAATGTCCTTATCTGATCCTACGAGCTAAGAAATCATTTCTTCCTTAATAAGGAAATATTTGGCAAGAGAAATGAAGCCGCAGAGAATAACTTTGGTTTTATTTAAGTAAGGTGAGACTCCTGTTACAGAGAAGGGATATTTCAATCTGCTGAAGAATGTGAACGAGAAGTGATGTTTCACTGTCGAGAGAGGTAGCTTGCACATTTGATGGAAAATTACTGAAGAGAAGCAGTCACAGTTCAGTGTCTCAAACCTGTTAGAGAGTGAGAGCAGTTTCTCTCCATGGAATTGTTACTGTGAAAAAACTGGCTAGCTCATAGCACTGGGGTGCTTGATTTCAAGTCCACATTTATATTGGGTCTTCAACAAGGTGTGGAACTGTAATAGGATGTGGTGGTTTGATATCGCGTAGTTTATAAATCGGATCCTTAAAAGCCCATGACTTTCTGCTGAGAATTCTTTGCTCTGATTTTTGTCAGGTAGGAAATATTCGGGGGTTAAATATTTTGAGTTTTTAAACAAATGTCAAACAGTTACTACAGTATGGCTATACTTCTTGAACATGTCTCCTATAGCTTACACTAGCTAAAGTTACTGAAAAAATAAATAAGAATATGACTGTATTGATGCTCATTAAGTTTGGAATGTTAAAAATGTTTTAATGATCTTGACATGCTGTTGTTCTCATACTGCTTTTTTAGAAAGGGCATTAAAAATAAGGCTAATTATAATAAGGCTGCAGATACCTAAGACTTTCTTTTATTAGGGGGTAAGACTTCTTGAAAACATCGATTTATCTGGTTTAATTTCAGAGAGAAAGTAACTGTCAGCCTACAAATGTTCTCATAAATATGACAGTTTTGTTTCTGTATAAAATTCTGTGTTTCACAGTCTGAGAAACTCCTATTCTTACATAAAAATTCTAATTCCAATACAACTACTTGAATCATCACATTCCATTTATTTTTATAACATTTTAATACAATTTAATTAGATGTAATAATTTATTTTCTTTCTCTGGGAATGGAAATTTTATCCAATTGACAAGTAAGAAGCATTACAGTTGACATTTTGCAGACATTATCTGAATATCTTGTATTTCTAAATTTTGAAGTCAATGATATATAATTAGGAATTAGATGCTAGGTTCTGTATTTATAATACTTAAGGTTAAATATGTACTGAAGTATTCAACTATGCCCTCAAGTTTTGATATTCTGAACAAATACTTAAGGCAGTCTCTGGAATGCTAGTTTCATGAGTTTTGTAGGAAAAGTGGTCAGGTGAATGCAAGAAGAAATGTCAAAATGGATGGCCCAATTGAGACAAAAATGCCATCACATTAAGGATGCTGTTACTGACAGAGTCAATGTGACGATCCCTGGTAAATCTGTCCTTTTATGTGGATAAGTATTCCTTTCATTTCAATAAATGATTATTGGTGAGTCTCTCTCTTATTCTCTCTCTCTCCCTCTCTCTCTCTCTCTCTCTCTCTCTCACACACACACACACACACACACACATACAAACACACACATACAGACAACCTTTTAACCTTGCTCATGTTATAATATCTATTTTAATATATAATGGCTTCTCCTATCTCCATCTTATTGCAGAAAGGAATTGCAGGTTAAAAAAAAATAATAATAAAGGTTGAACTTTGTGGATCAAAGACTTGACAGGTGTTATAAAAAGAATTAATGGCAAAATGAATATATCTTGAGAGCAAACAAGATATGAGAAAATGCAAAGGCTTAAAGGTTAAGGAGAGTGAAAATCCTGGAAGCCAAATGAATTTAAAATTCTTTTCAGTAATATCCCAGCTATTCACAAGCAAGTCCTTAAAGAAAAGACTGACTAAATATGAGGAGCTGACTCAAGAGTTCAGAATGACCACATGTACAGTTTAATTTTATTTCCCGCCAACTTTTCTGTAGGTTAAAAGAAAGTTTAAACAAGATTCTTTTTTTTTTCTCCTAGCAAAGAACATCGAGTATATTCTAGAATGTCTGAAGTTTTCCATCTTGGAGAGGACTGTGTACTTAGGTGGCTAAGGCAATAGTCTTGATGGATACCTTTGTACAACCTTGGAGTAGTTGGAGGAAATTTGATGTTGGACATTTTGTTTGTACTTTCTTTGCTTCAGTTTATCTATCTGTAATATTGAAACAATAGAATCTCTTTACAGAGTTAATGTGTAGATTAATCAAATTCCAATATACTGTAACTGCTGAACATAATATGTATTCAATATATAATGAATGAAATAAATTGAAATTGAAGATTTAAACATTAAAATAAAGAAAGTTTAAGCAATTGGAAGTAACAGTTGATATCTGAGCCATTAATGGTTGATATCTAGGTCATCATATTGCAATACATACTCTTATTTTTCATTTGGATACTGTCTCTCTGTCTTTTGGTTAGTTTGGCTAAAGGTTTGTATATCTTGTTGATTTTCTTAAAGAACCCGCTCTTGGTTTTGTTGATT
>NW_022196896.1:123813010-123826665 GCF_008632895.1 Mastomys coucha
ATTGGTTTCTGCCCTGATTTTGAGTATTTCCTGGCTTCTACTCCTCTTTGGTGTGTTTGCTTCCTCCTCTTCTTCTTTTTTTCCCCCCAGAGCTTTCAGATTCACTTTTAAATTGCTAGTATGAAAACTTTCTAATTTCTTTATGGCAGCACTTAGTGCTATGAGCTTTTCTCTTAGCACTGCTTTCATTCTGTCCCATAAACTTCGGTATGCTTTCATTTTCATGGTATTCTAGAAAGTCTTTTATTTTTCTTTATTTCTTCCTCACTCAGAGATCATTGAGTAGAGTTGTTTAATTTCCATGAGTTTGTGGGCATTCTGGTATTTCTGTTGTTATCAATGTCCAGCTTTTTAATCCATGGTTGTTTGATAAGATATAAGGTGTTTTTTTTTTTTTTTTCAATTTTCTTGTATCTGTTGAGGCTTGCTTTGTGGCCAACTCTATGGTCAATTTTGGGAAAGGATCTATAAGGTGCTGAGAAGAAGCTATATTCTTTTGTGTTTGGGTAAAATATTCTATAGATGTGTGTTAGGTCCATTTGATTCTTAATATCTGTTAGTTTTGTTATTTCTCTGCTTAGTGTTTGTCTGGATGGTCTGTCAATGGTGAAGTCTCCTACTATCAATGTGTGGGGTTTGATGTGGATTTTAAGCTTTAGCAATGTTTCTTGTACAAATGTGGTTGCCCTTGTGTTTGGGGCATAGATGTTTGGAATTGAGATTTTATTTTGGTAGATTTTTTTTTTCTTTGAAGACTATGAAATGTCCTTCCCTGTCTCTTTTGATGAATTTTGGTTGAAAGTCTACTTTATTAGATATTACAATGGCTATTTCAGCCTGCTTCTTGGGCCCGTTTGCTTGGAAAAGTTTTTTCCAGCCCTTTGCTCTGGGTAGTATCTATCTTTATTGCTGAGATGTGTTTCTTGTATATAGCAGTATCATGGATTCTGTTTTCACAACAATTCTCTTAGTCTTTAACTTTTTTACTGGGGAATTGAGTCCATTGAGCAGGTTTAATTTAGGGATATATATATCATATATATATATATATATATACATATATATGTGAATACATATACTTATATGCATATAATAACAATAATAACAATGAAAAACAAGAAGCAGTATGGGGTGATTTAGATGGAGAGAAAGGTATTCAATTGTTACAGATAACTATATTTCTCTTTATGTACTGTTCTCTGACTCTCAAAATCACTAGAATTTTTTTAGATAATATAATTATAATCTCAAAAATTAAAAACAGTAAAAGTAAAATGTAGAAATTGTGCCAGAAAGTCATTACAGGAGATACATGAAGCATTTAATCCAGACAACCAAACTAGTGTTGCTCCAAGAAAAACACACAACCTGTAAGCATAGTGGGAGAGGGGAGGTCAGGTAAGCCAGGAAGGATGCAGTGCTCCCGAGCTTTCATTGTCTGTTGATTAGAACTGGCAGGAAGAGGAGTTTGGAAACTGTAGATAATTTAAAGCAATGCCTCTGCGTGCTCTGCTCAGCTTCCTGGAACACTAACATGACATGTAGGTCAGGATGCCAGGCCACCTAGAAAGAAAATAGTATTTGCTTTGCTAATGAAATGTTTCTGCTTTTCTAATTATGTTAAGGATAAAATGCCATGCTAATATATGTCCAATCTGGGTCTGCCTCTGCCCTTGAGGTATCCAGGCACCACTGCATACCTGGCTGGACTGGAAGGAAGGAAGCTTAGCTGGACAGATTGGCTCCGGCAGGACCTTGGTTGGCTGCAAGTGTGAGGAGAAACAACCTTCTCTGAGGTGGTTTTCAGTAAAACAGCTCTCTTTTTATTGGAAGTAACAAGGGCTATATAAAACTTGACATGTAGGTAGGGGTTTTCAAGGTGAGTGTAGTCTATTGGTTAGTGTTGAGGTGCTGGAATGCATCATTTACATGAAGGGGAATTCTAGGTGCATGCTGGATATACCTTTTTTTTTTTTTAAACAGGGTTTCTCTGTGTAGCCTTGACTGTCCTGGAACTCACTCTGCAGACCAGGCTGGTCTCAAACTCAGAAATCTGCCTGCCTCTGCCTCCCAAGTGCTGATATATCTTTACAGAAAGAGAGGAAGTTTGTACTTTGGGCTCTTCAGGATGGCAGAGGTGGGGGTTGTACAGGGTACACACACCAGAACATGCAGGCCCAGAACAAGGTTCTATCTCCTGCTGCTCTCAGGAGAAGATAGAATTTGGACATAGTCTGACATCAGTCTTTCTCTGGACTGGCTCTTCAAGTTGCACAGCTTTTCTGTCCCACATAGTCCTTGCTCATGCTTCTTTTTAATGATGGGAGACCAGGCCTTTATAGTTGTGTGTGTGTGTGTGTGTGTGTGTGTGTGCTTTGTTATTCAATGTTGAGCATATCAGATTCAGCAGCCCACAGGCTTCAGAGAATTCTTTCTATCCCAGTGTCATTGTGGATATAGGATATAACACTTGGGTTATAGGCACAGCCTCTTATACCCGTAAGTTCCAAGGATTCAAATTCAAGTCCTGAGAAACTCAAGCAACAGGAAAAACTCTGATTTGTAAACTGACTTGAGCTTGCTTGTCCCCAGTTTGAACTTTGGTTAATAGAAATACCACAAACAATTCCAGGAAGAACTTGCCCTCGGCCTGGCCAATCAGAGAATAGAAGGAAAATGCCCCAAATTCCAGACATTATAGATAAAATTGTTCAAGCTGACTAAAGTCATCATCTTGTGCCAAGATATCCCTTGCCAAATAAGGCAAATGCCAGGCTGGAGAACACCCCCCCCATTCCCTATTCAACCCTTGCCAAATATGACAACTGCTAGGCTAGAGACCCACTTACCAGCTCAAACTAGTATAAAAACCCTGAGTAACTGAGGCTTGGCTCTCAGCGTGAATCCACTGTGACAGAGTCTGAGGTAAGAGCTTAAGCTTTATTTATAAAGGCTCTTTCCTTTTGCATACAGATTCAGATCTGGACCCCTGGTGGTCTTTGGTGACTCTGACTTCTGGGCACAATAGTCTTAGTGCTTGCATCCAACCCTTCTTAAAACAAATTTTATGTCATGTGATATCATTTTTTCATTTATAATAGCCAAATAAAATGTTTCTTAAGACAAGTACATATAAATAAAAAGATTGATTTACTGTAAACTGAAATCTGGTTGAGGAGGCAGAGGCACAGTGTATCTGTGAGTTTGAGGCCAGCCTGGTCTACATATCAAGCTCCAGGATAACCAGGATTACATAGAGAGAGTCTGTCTCAAAAATGCAAAACCAAATCAACCAAGCAAGCAAGCAAGCAAGCAAGCAAGCAAGCAAGCAAGCAAGCAAGCAACCAACCAACCAACCAACCAACCAACCAACCAACCAATCAAAAAACCAAACAAAAACAAAAACCCCCAAAATGAAAAACCAAACAACCAATGAAAAACTCCCCAAACCTAGAATATTAAGTACTTAAGACTGTGATCTCGCAGGGATAAGATACAAGTCATGACAAGAGTATGCACATGAGGAGAGTCTAGCTTTTATTGATCTGGAGGAGATTCTTCAGATACTCTTATTTACAAGAGATTCTGGGGGAGTTCCACTAGCCAGCATGTGCTGAGAACTCTCTAGTGTACAGTCTCAATATTAAGAATTCAGGTCCCAAACCAGGGGATACAATAAAATAGTTGGAAAAGTTTCTTTGGATGGACTGTGTAGATGTGAATATAAATGAACCAATCTTGAAGTGAAAGAGAGACTGAATACTTTGTTCACCACCAGTTGGGCAAACTTCCTGTTTGTGCAAATTAGCTTGTAACAGTAGAGCATATTAATAAAGGCACAGAGAAAGCAACAGTTGCTCCATTGTCCTTTTTACAATAGTTTATTATACTAGTTGGATATTTTAAAATGAAAGTGTATTTCTTAAAACTTAGCAGTTCAAATACTAGAAGTTCAGTCATAGACGGATTTCCTGCTCTTCAATAAATCATACATAAGCTGATGCCAACACATTGCATTGAGAGGGAATGGATCTGGAATATCTTGGGGTGTGTGATAGTGGACAGAGTGGATTTCCTTACTCTGCCTTTTGTTTGGGCTTGTCTTATCAGGCCAGCTTCATCCAAGAGGCTGGTAGGCAGCTAATTATGTACCAGATACATCCTAAATGCAGAGGTTCCTGTTTAGGGAGACAGGGAATAAGCGTGATTATTTCATTGAGTCTTGGCAGCCCCTAGTAACTTTCTGCTAAGGTAATATGACAGACTGAAAAGCTTTGGCACAGCTGGTTTTTACTCACTGCGGTTGGGCATTAAAAAAATTACTGTAGTGTTATGTCCGTGTATAGATGGCCATGCTAGGTATGATGTGGAGAAAGGCTGAGTTGAGTAAAACGTAAGAATATAAGAAGATCAAGTAATGTGTTTTGTATCTCTTGGGATTTTCTGGTGATAGATTGGTCCAAAACAGAGCTCAACAGGTTTTAAACTTGCATGTCCATAGTGTCCCAGGACTGAACTTGCTTCTCTTTTTCTGTGTTACACTTTCCTTTTTAAAAATCACTTCTTATTAATTTTATTCTGTGTAGCACAGCTAGTAGTAAACATCTGTCTTTTAGAATAGGTTTAAAAGACTTAAGTCGCTGAAGAATTTGTTACCCAGAGTAGCCTTTCAGTTAATCCTTCCTGAACTGAGCCCTGCAAACTGCTTAGTCTGCATCAGTAAATGAGCAGGCTGCCTTGAACCTGGGAGCTGTTCTAGCTTTGACACTTCAGTGTCTGCCATCTTAATTTCTGTAGACATTTAACAAGATAATAGGATCTCGCTGTTTGAATTGCTTTGAAAAATGGAATGAAGTCATGTATGTATTAACTCAGAACAATGCTCAGAAAATAGGGGAGGAGGCTAATTATTTTGATATTTAAATTTTGTAGTAGTATCCTAGTGCCCTTTCTAAGGAATGCCCAAAGTGGGTAGTAGAGAGCAGCAATAGACAGAAAACCACTGAAATTCCAGACTTGAGGTTTCCATCATGTTTCTGTCAGAGTTCATGTACTTCCTCTGAGCAAGAGCACATATGCAGACCAGAGTCAACCTCAGGTGCCATTCCTCAGGAGATTTTTGCCTTGTTTTTGGAGACACAGTTTTTTTTTTTATGCAAATTGAATCTTGCTGGTTAGGCTGGACTGGCTGGTCAGCAAGTCTCAGGGATTCCTCCTTTGCTTTCTCAGTCAAAAAGATTAGAAATGCATATTACCATAATCACCTCTTTACCTATGTTCCGGGGATAGAGTGCAGGTCCTCATGCATGCATGCCAAGCACTCAACTGACTCAGCTCTCTTCACAACCCCATAATTATTCTTTTCCTATTTTCTTAGAAAAACTTAAAGGTGACAATATGATAAACAGGTGAGATTATTAAGCCAGCGATCAATAAAACACCACACAAATTTACTCCACATGTCAGCTTCCCAGAGAGAGTTTAATTATTGTCTTCCTGAGTTCTATATCTACAATGCTTTCAGAGGAAGGATTAAAAAATCACATTGAGTTTTTATTCTGTAATTCTCTCATTGACCTGGGTTACAGGGAAATTTGATATCAAAGTGTCTGTGGCCAGAAAGAGGAACCAATCCACTGGTTGTTCTTCAACCTTGGATTAGAAGAGCTTACAGTGGATCTTTCTTGGTTCTGAAACACACTACATCACAGGGATGCGGCAAGCCTTTTTTATTTTAATACCGACTGCTGTAATACTGTCATTTCTGCAGTCGAGTTTGACAGAGGACATTAATGCTGTGTCTAATTCCTTGCCCGCCGCCAATATTCTCAACCCTCAGCTGTCTCTTCCATTTTACCAAAGCTTCTTCGGTAAAGGATAAATCCAACAGCAGGATTTCCCCCATTGGAAAACTGGACAATGCTATCATGGTGGCCTTGATAAAATCTTACAGCCTGTCATTCTTAGTTCATTTTTCTTTGTCATCATTGATCCTTATTTTTATTTAAAGATTTATTTACCTTCAATATTATGCATATGAGTGCTTTGCTTCTGTTTGTATATGGGCACCAAATAATCTGGGCCTGGAACTAATGACCACTGTGACTACCATATGTGTCCTGAGAAACAAATCCTAGTTCTGTACAAGATCAGTGAATGCTTGTAACTGCAAGACTGCCTTTCTAGCTCTTATTTTTTTTTTTTTTTCTGATTTGAGTTGTTTCACTGTCTTTTGACTATTAATTTCAGTTTTTCACATTCTGGAACATAGAGAATCCTGTGTGCCGTTTAGGAATACACCTTTAACTGCCAATATTGTTTCTGAACTATGGCACATCTTCTGAAACATCATGTGTGTCTCTGGTTTTTTTTTTTTTAATTGACCCATAAATAGTTTTTGTAGATGAGAGCAGAATAGGTCTATTATAACATGAGTCATGTTGCTTTCCCAAAACTAATGTCTTATGGCTTCTTCTGTATCCAGACTAGGAACTAAAGTCTACCCCATGGCCCTTCTTAATGTGTGCTCTGTTGTTTCTCTGGCGCAGCATCCTTCTCTCCTTTCTATCACTAGCCCTTCACTCACACTGGTCTTTTGTTGTTCCTCAAAGATCCTGAGCATACGCTTTTTACCTTAGGGTCTTCGTGTTTGTGGTCTCTTACCTTCGGGTCTTCGTGTTTGTGGTCTCTTACCTTCGGGTCTTCGTGTTTGTGGTTTCTTCTGCCTGAAAGGTTTTCCCAAGATTGCTCTAAGAATCAGCTCCTTACTTAAGATGTTATACTAAAAAGTCTCCTTAAGTATATATAACTTTTGGACCAACTATTTTCATATTTCATACTTCTCTTTCACATTTTTTCAGTTTTTTCTTCATGTTATCAAGATGTTTATCACTGCTAAATATTTAGTCTTGACTTTTTCTCCTAGGCTTATTGATAAATATTTCCACACAACTATCCTACATCCCCTTGAATATGTGTGTTCAAAACCAAATACTGTTTTATGTGCAGGTAATAACCAACTGCTTGTGAGCTGAAGAAATCTGTGGCTTCATGAATCTATGTAATTACGTAGATTACTTTCACACCCGAAACTCTCCTTCGGCTAATTTCTACTCATTTTGAAAGATCAGATGTCATTCCATCTTGTACCCTTTCATTAACAGGATCCTCACCCTGCACATTGTTAATTGTTCATCTTCTCTGCCTCTATAACATCTTGAGCTGCATCTATTGCATTATAGTAATATGGCTCAGTTAATTATCTCTCTTCCTTAATAAGCTCTAAGCTCCTTAAGGGTAGAGATTGCATTCCATAGATCTAGCAATTGCTGACAGTACAGTATTGTCAGCATAGAATGCACTTATGAGAATGTTTGTTAAACTGATCAATGTTCTTTGGGAATAGACTGGTTTATCCCCGAATTTGTCTATTACTAGACAAAGTATACAGGGAATAGAAATAGGAAGAAAAGGGTCTCATGACTGAGCCTGGTTTATTATCAAGATTAACAGGACCTAAAAAAGCAGAAGGCATGGTGGCTGGAGGCAGGGAGTACAGGTCATAAGGTTGGCACACGGTGTCGTCTCTAGGCAAGGGTACCTTAGAGGAGAAGGTAGACAATGGCAGTAGAAAGATAATGGCTGATTCTTTTAGCTGCTTCACAGCACAGTAAGGCAGTGAAAGTGGATGGCCCAGCTTTAGCAGACATACTGCGTATGGTAACAGGACAAATCAGCAGTAACTTTCAAGAGACGGAAGAGCATCTGGCTCTTAGAAGGGAAATAGAGAACCACATCGTGTTTCAGAGAACCACATGAGTAAACAATTCACAGAACAATCGTTAGAGTATTTTCAATGTACAGATAATTGGATAATGGATTTTTTTCAATGCTTGGCTATTTTCTTATCCCCCTTTGCTTAATGGTGAATAAGACTGTGCTGAGCTGCAGCTTAGAGTAGCTAATTTGGTGGTTGATGTTCCCGTAGCTAGTAATTACAGAGTCACCATAGAAATCGACTTCTCGCTCCAAATATTTATGTTCAAGTGTTTGGATTTTTTAGAAAGAAATCATTCCAAAGATATGTATTCAAGGGCTGGCTTCATTCTGTACCATCAATCAGACTACATTGCTTGAATTCAGTTTTCTCGTATTAAAAATTAGAATAATATTGCTTCTGACTAGCTCCCATGTGGTTTTGAGGCTTGAAGGGAAACTGCCAAGTGCTGTGTAGCAGTACTATTTAAAAATAATCATGAAAGTAGAAGGTCATCATATTGGTACACGTTAAATTAACTTTATTTAAAGTTAGACTGCTTGGTATTTTGTGTCTTAAAATGACAAACGATATTTAATTTATCCAAGCTAATTTTATTTCTTACAGTTCCTTCCAGAATGACTAATATTCTCGATAAGTTGATTACAACTAAACTAGATAGTGCCTGTATGACATTGCCCTCGGGATTTGTGTTTAAACAATTACATAGGAACACATGTACTTGTATTACTGATGGTGGATTATGCTGCCTGCTGGATTCTGAGAAGGAATCTTGTTATATTGATTTTTCTGTTTGTAAAAGGTTGTTATATAACCTGTTTGGAAAGTGTGACTGTAGGAATTAGTAATGTTTTTTTTTTTTCTAGGAGGGAGAATGTTTTATTTTATCTTTAAACTTTAAGCAGTTATTTATTGGGTGTCTGCACATGTGCACATTGTATGTGCATAGACACCTATAGCATAGCATGTACATATAGATAAAAGGACAACTTTTGAGAGTAATTTTTGTCTTTTTACCAAGTGGGCTCTTAGGATTCAACTCAGGTTTTCATGCTCGACAGATATTTTGCCAGCCTCCAAGAATGTCTTTATAATAGTATAATAAATACTTTGTAAGAAGGTTTTTTTTGTGTATTTGTAGTATGTGTAATATACATATATACCATCTATCTATCTATCTATCTATCTATCTATCTATCTATCTATCTATCATCTATCTATCTATGTATCTATCATCTATATGAATATCTGTCAATATGCCCAAACAAACAGGTTTGTTCTAGGCAGAGTCTAGAGGTCAATGCTGGGTGTCTCCAGCTAGATCAGCTAAATAATGAGCTCCCGGGATCCACTTATCTCCACCTCCTCAGTGCTAGGTTATAGATGAACATGATTTTACACGGGCACTGGAAACCCAACCTCAGTACACAGCAGATACTTTGCTGGCTGAGCTATCTCCCCAACCCCAAAAGGTTTTCAGTGGAAAAATATTGTATGAGTCTTAACTAGTGACATTAGCTGAATATCCTACAAAGTCTTCAAGTGAATCATTAAAAGTGATAGAAAGATAGGCCAAGCCTGATTTTACCATTGACTCTAAACCACATATTATCCCAATGGGGATGATCATATAGAGGTCTCTGGTTTAATGCCTGAACATTTATGTCCTGAAGAATGGTACTAGTTCGTTGTAGAAAATTGTTAACTGAGGTCATACTTTGGCTCTGTATTCAGTAGGGAACTTAGCCTATGTTTCTTGATGCTTCTTGATAGTCTATTAAAGATATTTCTGGCCTTTTTCAGAGTGAATATTTGAGAAAGATTAGCCAGACTTATGAGCACTCTTTGAACAATTATTGCCTATTATGTAGATCCTGTCTAAAGCAGGAGCCAGAATGCAGCACCACCTCAGTTGTTGGGCTAAGGCATTGGCTGTGGAAGCCTGAGTGAAGTACAGTACTAGTCTAATGTGGAGGAACTGAGGTGGGAGCAGGTGGAAGTTACTAGTCAATTACATTCTCTTCAGCTTGTTCTTCATAAAGAAAGTCTGTGGCATTCTTTCATGGCCACCAGAGTAATTGTAAAGTGCTAGGAAGAGAATGGAGTCAAGAAGTACATGCTTGCTTGATGGTTTCACCATTTTTATAATACTATATTACCTTTATCACATAAAACAAATATAGCAAATGTAACTGAAAAATAAAATCTACAGCTGTGTAGACGAAGAGAAAATTTGAATAATTTCTGATATTTCTCATTTTAATAAAGAAATGCAGGTTGAATGATACTTGAAGCAAGTTCAGAAGAAGCTGAAATATTTTCTGTGGAGGGCTGTGTTTTTTCTTTATTCTTCTGTTGGACAATATCCCATCCCATCTATTTTTCTACAAATCAAATAATTTTGCTCCTTTTAGATGTTTGAGGAAAACTGGCTGTGCGTAAATATCATGTTTTCTTTACCCAGTGATCTGCTGATTCCAATGAGTGCCAGCATGAAGAGTGCTCCACTAGATCGTGACATGCAGATTTCTGTGCTGTATGTCATAGACTATTCCTCTGTATTGATACCGATACACGGTATAGCTAGATCATATGACAGTTAAATAGGCTCTATATTAATTTCATACCATACCCATTCCCACAGTGTATGTGCTTACATTTATTGTTTTTGATGATAGTCATTTGGAGTGGAGTGAGATGGATTCTCAGTGCGGTTTTCATTCATTTGCATTTCAGCCATTGCTAACGATACTTTTCAACACAGCCAACAGCTATTTGCCCTTCTCCTTTCGAGAACTGTCGGCTCACTCCATTTGCCTGTTTATTGAGTAGATGACTTATTTTGGAATATGTTGTCTACCATTTCTCTGCATAATATGGACACCCATTCACTGTCAAGGAAAGAGGAAAGATTTCTCTCTCCCTTGTAAGCTGTCTCTTTCTTTTGTTATTTTCTTTGCTGTGCAGAAACTTTTAAATTCATGCAATATCATTTCCAAGGCTTGCTATTATTTCTTGAGCCGTTGAAATCTTTTTTTTTTCAAAGAATTTTTACCTATGTCTGTATCTTGAGTACTTTCTTCCATTAGTCCTAGAGTTTCGAGTCTTATACTAAAGTCAAAAGGTGAGTTTTGCCATCTACTCGGCAGTGATTATCCTCTCCACTCCACCCCGTGTTACTAGAAGAGGCCTAGAATGTTCTCTTCTTTTGAAAGCGTCATAGGATTGAAAATAATGAAAGGCTTGAAGACAGACCCAGACATCGAGTGATTCAATATTCTTAAACCTTTAATGGTAATCAAATTCATAAATGCTCAAGGGAGTTAAGGACTTTAAGGAGTGGAATTATTATTTTTGAAGAATTAAAATTAAGTGAATTCACCAGTGGGAGAAAAATTGCTAGAAAAGTGTCAACTGGGGATAGTCTACAGAAAACGTTTGAGAAATTGACTATAACGTAGACTGGCGATAGATTAAGGGTCAATTAGTAATTACTGAAATCCAACGAAAGAATTCAGCCAGAATTCAGCAAAATAAAAGAAAACATGAAAGTCATTAAGACCAAAAGTCTATGCAGATTTTTAACTCACTCTATGTGTGGCTGGAGGCCAGGCTCCGTGCCTAATAGTAAGGGCTGCTCTTATAGAGAATTTTGGCCCAGCTTCCAGCACCCACATGGTAGTTTACTTCAATTTTAGGGACTACAATGATCTCTTCTGACCCCCTCTGCATGCACATGGTGCTCTAACATACATGTAAACAAAACACTCATACATGTAAAGTAAAAATAAATTAATTAATTAAAATTATAAAAATTGCTGTATGCTTTAACAGATTTCCGTGCAAAGAAAACATTCGTGATAGTATCTAAGTTTCTTGATAGCTTAGTTAAATGTTAATTAATAGTTAAATTAATGCTCAAGTCTAATAGATTCAAAACTGTGGCTTTTGTTTTCCTTCATTCGTCGACAAAGTAGTGGGTGAGGTTACAAGCATTTTCCTACAGACACTATTTGTGTGACTCCTCTTTGACACTACCCACCCTCGCTCACACATTTCTTCTTTCACCCTTATACTTTTTTTGTTTTGTTTTGCTTTGTTTTTCAAGACAGGGTTTCTCTGTGTAGCCCTGGCTGTCCTGGAACTCCCCCTGTAGACCAGGCTGGCCTCGAACTCAGAAATCTGCCTGCCTCTGCCTCCCAAGTGCTGGGGTTAAAGGCGTGTGCCACCACTGCCCTGCCACCCTTATACTTTTAATATTTTCCATGTCAGTTTTAGATCAGAGATGCTCTATTACTCTCACTAAAATTTTCCTTCAGAGCCTTGTTTTCTCCCTCTCATGGGCCTCATCCTCATTTCTGGGTCTCTACACATACTCACTCCCACACAAATACAGAGACATGGAAATTGAGAGATAATAGTTGCATACTAAAGAGAACATGCAGTGTTTATCTTTATGAGCCCATGTTACCCCATCTTGTATAATATTTCCTGGTTACATCCATTTGCTTACTAATTTTATAATTCTTTACTAAAATTGCAGAACTTTTTCTCATTATCTATTCATTTGTTGATAAACACCTGGACTGATTCTATTGTCTTGATACTGTGAAGAATTTAGCAGTGAACATGGATGAAAAAGTCATTATTAGTGTTCATTTAAAAATAATTGAATATGCAGGCAGAACCACATATATCCACATATATCATTAAATATGTATGTAAAGATAGTATACTTCATAAGTTAATATTGTTTAATAAATTATTATTAATAAATTAATGTTTTGAGTTCAGCTTCCATACAGTTATACTGTTTAACTTTTAAGACTATAAACTGTGATAGAATTCTACGTATTTCACCATTTATTTTTTCCTGTCTTTACTATATATAAAATTCTCAGAATAACAATACTAATATGACCATCTTGGATGTGATTATAGAACAGATGTAATTGCTGCATATACCACCCATATCTTAGTAGGTGTCCTATATTGACATGATTATAGAACAGATGTAATTGCTGCATATACCATCCATATCTTAGTAGGTGTCCTATACCTACAAGACATGACTATATAACTGTTACTTATCATCTTCTATTTAAACTCTCATTTAGTTTTAAGTTTAAATGTAATTATAACTGTAATACTTACCATAGATGCTTATTTTCATGTTTTGCCACTAATCTTTATTGTTAAATTTCTTTATCTATTAGATTCCTAAGAAAATGCTAGTAAGAGTGTCATGATTTCTTTTGTGTTAATAGAAGATTGGTTGTTCTATTTGTATTGAAAATGCAGTTTTGCTGGATATAAAATTCTTGATATGTATATATATTCTGTCTCTAAAACTCTCAAATGCTATTTCATTGCCATCTAACTTCAGTATTTTTTTAAAATCTGATGAGAACCTAACTTTATTTTCTTTTAAATTGCATACTCTCTATTAAAAATACCTAAAGACTATGCTTTCCACTTGGAAATCCAGTCATCTCACGAGTGTAGATCTTAGTGGTTATAGTATAACTTGTCAAATCCATGTGGTTCTTTCCATTCTGTAGTTGCAGGTCTGTACTTCTGGAGGGCCTCTTTGAATCAGGTAATTTAACATTTGTTATGTTACTTTGCATTTTAATTTTTTTATGTTTCGGAGAATCCTGGGATCTATATTTTGAATTATCTTTCAAAGATAACATTCCTAGTATTTTGTTCAATGCTTTTCTATCCTCATAATCTATTTATGTCTTTTATTATTTGAAAATAGTAAGTAAAAAGCTTCTCATTTTTAGAATATAGTCCCCTGGATGTTAGAACATTTGCAGAGATTTTTAGCAGCTTCACAGTAGACGTGGAACAATCAAGACACCCAATCACAAAA
>NW_022196896.1:123827243-123835719 GCF_008632895.1 Mastomys coucha
GATAATGCCATATAGATGATATAATAGGGTATCAAGACCGCCGAGTTTCTATTACTAATGCAAAGCATTCAAGGCATATCATTGTTACATTCATCATGACTTATTTTATTGCTGAGTAATAGTCCCGCATTTTGTTCCAGAGATGAAGAGCTCTGGGTTGTTTCTAATGTTGGGACGTTATGAATAAATCAGATTCAGTAATTTGTGAATATTGATTTTTGTATAAATCCACTTTTATTTTATTTGAATTAAAGTAAAACTTCTGTTTGAAGCAGTGCTGAGCAAGGCATTCAGGAGCTTGGATGGGTGAGGCAGGAAAGAATTTGCATTCAGGAGATGGCTTGCTAAGGTTGAATTCCTGATCTCCCTTTTTTTTTTTTTTTTTTAACAAGGTCTGAAGGAATCTTTCATTGTCACTTAGCTTCATCAAATAAGATGATGTTCTTTAAATAATCTCATCCTCTCGCTTTAGGCAAGTGTAGATAAAGTTGTTTCATACAACTATGGTTCTCAAAGGGGCAAGGCACTGTTCTAACCCCTTCACATGCATTTTGTAATTTGCAAGCTAGGGTTATCCATCTTTTTCTTTTGGTTGCAATGAAAATTTAACATATTATTATAAGACTGAGAAGGACAAATAAAAACTAAATAACTTTATATGAAACCCAGGTGCTTATTGAAGGGCTATAAACATGCTGCCAAGCACAGCAGATGAATTTCATGTTTTTGAGAAATACACATTTTATTACAAATGACCTTAGTGTTTATTATAGGCATTTAAATGCTGATAAATAAGGTACAAGCCTACTTTGCATAAAAGAACAAGTCATGTTGCTATGAATTCATACATGCATATGTAAATTACTTCTTTGGTGTATATATTAATAAATAAAATATTCATGAACTAAGGCCTTACAATGAAAGATTTAACACCATGATGGCTAAAGCTTTTTTCTCTTTACATTTGTTCTAGCAGTATTGAATTTTGTTATTCCCTTGGGAAGAGATTTTAAAAATATAAGTGGTATGAAATAAAATATATAACTACAAAATATAAATGATATGTCCATGGCCTTTATTGAATAATTTCAAATATTCTAATGTTTCTTCTACTTTATGGTGGATGATCATTTCTCTAGAATTATTTTTATGAAAATAGCTATCACAGGTGCTGTGCAAGAGGTCCTGATGCAGTGTCATACAGGATTCAGGTGCTGGATTAGACAGGTAAGGGAAGACTTCATGATAAAGGTGGTATTGGATCTGCAATTTATACATTTATTGTTCCAAGAGGCCATTGATATTAACAACAGTCACTTTATAAAATTATGAATGCAATGTACTAAGCTGGCTTCATATAAAGTATTCCTCCCTTAAAAAGTTGATTTTGTTTTTGAGAATTTCATACATCATTTCACCCTTCCTCCCTCAACCATTCTGCATGCCCTGCTGCTACTTGTAAAATTCATGGCCTCTTATTCCTTAATTGTCATATACATATAAATAAATTTTTAAGTACAAACTATTGAATTCAATAGTATTGTTCATGTGTTTATACATTTAACATTGACAAAATCTCCTTTGATCCTTTTCTCTGTCCATTGTTATAGAAAAATGACATTAAAATATATTGCACATGATATAATGTTTTTATTATTTCACCAATATCCTGCATTGTGTCTGTGGTTGCTGTCAACTGGCATATTCCAGAGAGTTGTTTTAAAATTTAATAATCCCTTTAAAAAGCCCTAATAGGTCATTAAACATGAACATTATTCTCTAGAGATCAAACAATTCCTGTGGTAGCTTTGCTAAATATGCTTTTTAAATTTAAAAATTCCAAAATGGTTTTTTTAGAGTAATAAAAGCAGTCCAAACTGTATGAGGAGCATACTTTTATATATGACATTTCGAAGCAGGAGAAAGCATAGCACACAGCTAGTTTGTAACTGGTAATAACAGGGCCTCTGGCATCCCTTTACTAAGGGGCTTAGTGACAAAGCCACTGCTTTGTAGAGAGTGTAGCAGATTTCTTACAAAACGTGTAGGGAAGATGCCTCTCATTGGCCACATCGGATGTTTTTCTCTTCAGAACTTATGTGGAACTTGCACTTGTATTGAAACTCTGTTGTCTGCATGAATCTTTAGACATTTTCTACGTGTGTTTGTGCTTAGTTAAAGGGGTGTTATGTATGTGGCCTCATGTAAAGTGCAAATAAGATGGCATTGATCTACTGTTTGAAAGCAGTGAACCACACGCTCAGATCTCATGGTTTGAGTCCATCATTGTTGATACTCAGCATTCCAACACATCTGTGAGGTGTAAGAGCCGCAAGTGTGTTGGCCTCATCTCTTTCATATAGCGCCCAATGTGAATTCACATGTGATTGCCATTTCAGTAAAATACTGGGAAGCATTAAAAGCAGCACTTCTTAAATAAATAACTGATACAGAGAAGATGTTGGCCTAGAACTAGAAGTGGTTTTAATAGAACCACAATATTTTATGCCTTTCAATGTATTTAAAAACCTAATTGAAAAGATGTAGAATGAAGAGAGAGATTCACAAAGCCAGATTTACAATGAATGTTTAAGTGAATTTATGATGCATTTCAAGGTCCTATTACCTCTGTAATGCAAAACAGTCTTGGCACGTCAAAGTAGCTTTCAGGTTCTATCTGTGTCTTCTGGGTAAACCAAGTCACTGTCAGCCTTCTCTTAAAAAGTTGCTTCCTTCCATTGGTTTTCTAAGGCCCATGATATGCCTGCATTTTCCTGGTTTGGCTTGAGAACTCCAGTGCAGGTCTCAACCTAACGACTGTCCTCATGGTAGGCATCATGCAAACACTGCTTTGGGAAGTTCATGTTCTACATCAGGGTCTCTACTTTCCTTAACTTCTCTCCTTCAGGGATTCCATGTGAGCCTTAGTCAGTGTTCCACTGCTGGTAGGAGACACCATGGCCATGGCAAGTCTTAGAAAAAGAAAGCATTTAATTGGGGTCTGCTTATGGTTACAGAGGTCAAGTCCATTATTATTATAGTAGAAAGCATGGTGACATGTAGGCAGGCATGGTGGTTAAGAGATCTCCATCTGGATCTGCAGGTAGCAGAGAAGAGAGAGAGAGAGATAGATGGAGAGAGAGAGATAGATGGAGAGAGAGAGAGAGAGAGAGAGAGAGAGAGAGAGAGAGAGAGAGAGAGAGAGAGAGAGAGAGAGAGAGAGAGAGAGATGGAGAGAGAGAGAGAGAGATGCAAATTGATAAGGCTACTTAGTCCATTCAAACCAAGATACCAAGATACCAAGTGTTTCTTTTCAGCCACCCTCTGTGCCTCATTGGGAAAGGCTTTTTGGGATTCTACTTACCTTGGCTCCCTCTGGAAAGGATAGTAAATGGGTCAGCTCTCAAGACTCTTGCCTGCTGAGGCTCGACCTGCATATTACAGTAAGCTGATGCCAGTCAGCAGGGTCACTCTGCTAGGATTCAACTTGCCAGAGACTGACATGGCATGGGAGTTTCCTGTCTTTAGATTCTGACTCTTGTTGTGGGGGACTCCTTAATACTCAACCTTTCTGAATACCAAGGCTTCAGTGGGAGAAGGATAGGCTAAGGGGATGGGTTCCAAGGGGGTTTTCATTACACAGTCTTTTCAAGTTATTTTGCCCAACTCACAGATGAATATCCACAATTCAAACAAAGGTGCTTCCATAAGCATACGTTTTCTTTATACCTACTGTTATTTATAACCTACAGTGGAAGAAAATGTTTTTCAGATTTTTTGCTAAAAATCCTCTATGAGAAATATAATTACCTACTAGCCCTAGAAATCACATACTGATTTTTTTTTCTTAATAACTTCAATTCATTCTATTTGATTTCCTTAGAAAGATACTGATTCTCCTCTAGCCCATCCAAAATGACTTCCTGTTCTGTGTATGGGTCTTGCGGAATTGAAAGACAATTCCATATACCTTTACTTTTGAGTCCTACTTGATACCTTTGAAGGCACAGGGTTTCAGAAACTTAGTAGACACACTCCCCTCTCAAGTAGCTGGATCTTACAAATGTGGAAGGCTTTGACCTCTAGACACACTATGTATGTCCTATGCTCAAAAATATCTTTTCAAAAACTCATTTGAATGATTTTTTTGTTTTGTATACCATTCTCAGTCCTTGATAATAAATGTCTCCAGCTATATAAAATGAGAATAGTAAGAAAAATGAGAGAAAGATTCTACAGGTTTTCATCCTGCTGCATATAAATCAGAACTAAGCTCAACAGAATTGTAAAACAGCACACAGGAAGGAAATAAAAGGGAAAATCAAACAAAGGGATTGATTTTCTCAACCAAATAGTTCACTCAAGACCTTGAAATGCCTGCAGCTCATCTGACTTGTTCTGGGTCACAAGGTTTGTTTGAGCCCAAACGGTTGGTTGTCATGTCACTGTTCCTTTATATAGCACTATCCAGACCATTCTGAAAAGCAGATAGTGCATATTGTTTTAAAAAATACAGGTGCTGTATTAAAATACAGTGGGGCTGATCAAAGTTAGCTCTTCTTTTTTTTGTCTTGAGATTAGAGGGTCTGTGGTTGATATAAGTACTCTACTAGATTCAGCTTTTCTTTTTTTCTTTCTTTCTTTTTTTTAGATATTTTCTTTATTTACATGTAAATTTCTCCTTTCCTAGTTTCCCCTTCAAAAAAACAAACAAACAAACAAACAAAAACAACAAGAACAAACCCCTCTTGCCTCCCTCCTTGGATTCTGAGTTTTGTCTGTACTTCCGTTTGCTCTTGGTCATAAAAAGTCCCACACATCACATGCTAGAAAAATAATATTCCTTACCCTGGTTATAAGACATTTTCCCTCTTCCAGCTGCTCCTAGATCTACCTTTCTCTGCCCACCAAACTTCGTGTTCTCTCCCCCACTCCCTCCCTACCTCTTTCTTTTCCTCTCTCTATCCCATTCTCTCCCTCTTCCTCTTCCCCCTCTCTCTTTCTCTCTCACCAAGATACAATTCACAGACCACATGAAGCTCAAGAAGAAGGAAGAGCAAAGTGTGGGTGCTTCAGTCCTTCTTAGAAGGGGGAATAAAATACTCATGGGAGCAAATACAGAGACAAAGTGTGGAGCAGAGACTGAATGAAAGGCCATCCAGAGACTGCCCCACCTGGAGATCTGTTCCATATAGTCACCAAATGCAGACTCTATTGTGGATGCCAAGAAGAGCTTGCTGATGGAAGCCTGATATGGCTGTCTCCTGACAGGCTCTGCCAGAGCCTGACAAATACAGAGGTAGATGCTCACAGCCAACCATTGAACTGATCACTGGGTCCCCAATGGAGGAAATAAAGGACTGAAGGAGCTGAAGGAGTTTGTAATCACATAGGAAGAAAACATCAACCAACCAGACCCCCTAGAGCTCCCAGGCCTAAACCATCAACCAAAGAGTACACATGGAGGGACCCATGGCTTAAGCTACATATGTTGCAGAGGATGGCCTTGTTGGGCATCAATGGAAGGAGAGGACCTTGGTCCTGTGAAAGTTCCATGCCCCAATGTAGGGGAAGGCCATGGTAGGGAGGCGTAAATGGGTGAGTGGCTAAGTAGGTGGGGAAGCACCCTCATAGGAGCAGGGGGAGGGGGGATGATATAGGGTTTTTTTTCCAAGAGGGTGAACCAGGAAAGGGAATAACATTTGAAATGTAAATAAAGAAAATATTCAATTAAAAAAAGAAATAAAAACTGACAACAAAATAAAGATCAAACCAAACAAAAACCTAATTTGACAGAAGTACCCAACCAAACTCAACCAAGAAACCCATGAAAATTTGTGGAGTTTGTTTCATGTTGGTCAACTACTCCTCAATATGGGCCAAGCCTATAATATGGTTGGTATACCCAGTGACATTCCATTGCAGAAAACTGCTTTTCTCTTTGTCAGCAGGTATAGCATCCTCTTGCTTAAGGGTGGGACCCATGTCCACTTCTCGGTGCTTGCACTTGGACTGGCTTGAACCTGGGTTTTGTTCACGTTGCCACAGTCTCTGTAAGTTCATGTGTTCATTAGTTCTGTCATGCCTACAAGACACTGTTTCCTTGGATTCATCTATCACCTCTGGCTCTTACAATCTTTCTGTGCCTTCTGCAAGATCCCTGAGCCTTGAAAGAAATGGTTTGGTGAAGACATGCCATTAGGACCGTGTGCTCCAAAGTTTCTGACTGAGTGTAAGTTATTGGGTTGTGGGTCTCTATGTTAATTCCTACCTACACTTTCGACAATTAAATGAATTGTTTTATTGCCCTTTGGCTAATTTACTCAGTTATACAGAACCATTATTTTTCAACATATTTTAGATAAAACTGAGTTTGTACACTGGCACAAAGGTAAGTGGACGGTTGTGATTGTTTACGTCAGGGGTGGGTGCAAAAGGAGGTTAATTTGAGAAAATATATATTGTAAGAAAAAACTCACTGAACTCTCCTAAAAAGTTTTCCATACATGTGAAAGACTTTTGAAGTTTATAGTAGTATGTATATCTGAATTATGTACAAAAACCAAAATACCACGTTGAATATAATTTAAGTAAAAGCAGTAGTAAAATGCAACTTGTAAAAAATCAGTTGATATTTTGCTAAAATATAGTATTAATCACAAACATTAGAGAATAAGGATAATTATATGCTTTAAAATTTTCATAGGTGACATAATATGGTATCTTCATCATATAAATGATTTCATGGAAATTATTAGAAGAAATAGATCAAATATACCTGTGTTTGGCATTGGCAGATAGGTATATATTACCCATAGATTTTTCTCTCCTTTGAATATTAGTTTTCCTTTTAATTATCATTTATCCCACATGCTCAGGACTAATAAACTCATTTAAATAAGCAATATGGAAATTAGGAATCTTTCTTAAGACTTTTAGATTGTCTTTGAGTGCAATGTTCTAAGGAACTTTTTGAATCAGGGCATTAATAATGTTTTTAGTCGTGTTACATCTCAGCCACTTGTAGTAACACAAAATATGAAAAAAAGATATTAACTAGAAAGATCATCAATCTTTAAACGGTGGAGTGATTTCTTAGCATTTTGAGTGGGGCAGGATGTTTGTGTGTCTCCTGCTGCTATTTACAATTGAGCACTGCTGTTATTAGTTTCAGAATGGAGGACACCACAGGTTGAAAGAGAAGAGGCGATGAATAGCTCTCCCAGTTCCTCTCATAGAAGCTCCCTGCAATCAATCCTGCTAGAATGAGCCGCGGATACAAACAGATCTGCTTTCTTGAATTCTCTGGCTGCACCCACAGTCCACAGCACACTAGCCGAAGCAATCTTCCTTTCAAAATATCGATTTCCTATGGAATTGCCATTTGAAATGATGGATCTGCAGTTGGGCTGGGACCTAGTGGAAGCCAATGGCTGTGTTTGTGTTGCAGGCATGAATCCTGATAGGCTTTGTCCTCCACACAAAGGACAAAAGGAAAGGGAAGGAGCAGTTAGAGTTGGGAGAAAGAGGAACGCAAATACTTTAATGATCTTCCCATTTCACAAAGCAATTTCAAATATGTTAGCACAAATCTATGCACCTATTATTTAACAGTTGAAGGTTTGTTGTTATTATTTCTAAAACCAAAGTACTTAAAAATATAGTTACTTCATTTTCAACACAGATGCTGGACTCTTTGCCTTATTGGACAGTATATTATTTCTTACAATATTTTTATGTCCCAGAGAGATTTGAAGGTTGATACTTGGATCAGGTTGGTCACAGTATCTTCTTTGTTGTCCTGATGTTCTCCATAACTTTGCATTTAAGACGGCATGATATCTGGTTCTTTCCCTCTATCTTTCTTTCTCTATTTTGTTTTAACTGTGTGGTATGCCATGCGCGTAGATGCATGTATTATATGCATGGATGTGCTTGTCCATGAGTGCACACACATGGGTAGGCCAGGATTTGATGTGGCATTGGCTCTCACTCTGCTTCATTATTATTATGTTTTGAGTGGAGGTTTTCATTGATTCTGGGTATCATCACTTTAGGTATATTATTTTAGCTAGATTGCCTGGCCAGTGGCAGCCTGTTTCAGTTCCCCAAGCCCTGGGTTGTAGATGCACAGCACTCCGAGCTTTTTATGTACATCCTAGGTTATAAACTCAAGTGCTTATAATTGCACAGCAAAGTTATTACCCACCAAGCCATCTTCAAGCTCCTCTTCTTCTGCTCTAATGTCATAGATGCAAGAACCCTTTTCTATCGCCTCCAATATGGATTTCATCAGATGTGAATATTCCTTTTACAGTGCATCTTGTTAGTCTTCTACTACTTTTAGGCCATCTATCTATCTATCTATCTATCTATCTATCTAATTATACATGACTTTGCTATCAGACTGTAGATTTTAAGCTACTTTGTAGAGAAATGTATATTTAAAGTCATTAATTTAATATATATATATATA
>NW_022196896.1:123835729-123848768 GCF_008632895.1 Mastomys coucha
TATATATATATATATACATACATATATATGTGTGTATCAAGTATAATGGTCCCAGTTAAGCCAGCTCTATGTAATGAAATTTAGTTAATGGACTCTGTATTCTAGATGGTGTGAGTAACTTCATCCGATATATGGAAAAATAAAATTGCTCGTATGAATCAGGTACTACCATATTTTGACACTTGTATATATTTTGTGCTTGTGTGATGTTGGCAGGAATCGGTGTCATTTGAAGAACCTCTTGCTTAGGCCATTGCATTCTTGTTAACGAAGCAAGCAAGTTCTGTTGGGTGTTAGCTGAAGCAAGCTACAGTTTGCTCCTCGGTTCTTATGGTAAATATGTACCATTTCTTGAACATCTTTTTTTTTTTTCCAGACAAACACGAATTTCTGATATTTATCTATCCTGTTTACTAGTCACTGATATTTGTATTAGTAAATTTCCCTTCTAACTTCTGTATGATCACCATGCAGGTATAATTTTGAGCTCAACTATTTACACAGCTATACAACAAACAAGGTATTTTTTTCTAGAGAAAATATATCAAGGGAGTGAAGTACTAGCTTATGTGAGGCATTAGGCAGTTCTAACTCTAATGTAGATCTAAATTAGATTTCTGAAAACAGTTAGACTGCATAAGTCCTGAGGATATCTCCTGGTAGGCTTATAATTGAGATGCTAGTGAGACTGAAAAGATAATTATTTATAACTCTTGGATCTAAGCCTTTAGCATATAGGTATTGAAATTGTGTTAACATCTATTGATCTTTAGTCATGAACTTTGGGGTAGTGATACACCCAAGGAAATTATTGAATATATAATGAACTGAAGAGAATTAAAATGTTGATTTACTATCTTACACAATTTTTATATGTAGAATCTGTTTACTGTTCATTATTTGGAAAGGAAGTGGTATACAGGTGGGCTAAAACTCAGAAGATTACAAATTAAATTTCATAGCAAGCTTCTAAGTGGCTGTGGCATATTGTGCATTAGAGATTCCTGAGAGCCACGTTTGGTCATGTAACAGACTGTGTTATCTTCTAGCCCATAGCCAGCATGAAATTTAGAGAATGGATTCAG
The DNA here is from genome assembly GCF_008632895.1 of Mastomys coucha. Lineage (NCBI taxonomy): Eukaryota > Metazoa > Chordata > Mammalia > Rodentia > Muridae > Mastomys > Mastomys coucha. The sequence goes on from NW_022196896.1 coordinate 123,836,815, forward strand.
TAAACTGTTAGGTGAACATTGTTTTAGTGAGTTACCCAAAACTGGATGAAACCTCCTGTGTCAAATGTTTCATCTTGTATAGAGCAATGGGAAATGTGTGTAAAGAATAACTTAATCTGGGCATGCTGACACATGTCAACTCAGTACAAACTATAGTTATGGAGGAAGAAGAAAGCTTAAGTGAGAAAATGCCTCCAAAATACTGGCTTGTAGGCCAGTTTTGTAGGATGATTTCTGGATTGATTGTTGATGTGAAGCACTCAGCCTTCTGTGAATGATGCTACCCCAGGACAGGTAGTCATGGGTGATATAAGAAAGCAAGCTAAGCTCATCTGCATCTGGATTGATCTAGCTCTGGTAGAGCCTCTCTGGGGACAGCTAGACCAGACTCCTGTCAGCAAGCACTTTTTGGCATCAGGAAGAGTGTCTGGGTTTGGTGTCTGCAGATGGCATGGGTCCCTAGGTGGGGCAGTCTCTGGATGGCCTTTCCTTCAGTCTCTGCTCCACTCTTTTTCCCTATGATTGGACGGAGAGTTAGGGCAAGGACTGAGGAGCTGAAGGGGTTTGCAACACCATAGGAAGAACAACAGCATCAATCAACCAGAACCCCCTCCCAAAGCTCCCAGGGACTAAACCACCAACCAAAGAGTACACATGGGGGGACCCATGGCTACAGCTGGATATGTAGCAGAGGATGGCCTTATCTGGTATCAATGGGAGGGGAGTCCCTTGGTCCTGTGGAGGCTCGATGACCCAGGAGAGGGGAAAGCAGGGCTGCTGAGGCAGGAATGGGTGGGTGGGTGGGAGAGCACCCTCGTAGAGGCAGGGGGAGTGGGGTAGTGATAGGGGGGTTGTGGAGGGGAAACTGAGAAGTGGTTAATATTTGTAATATAAATAAATAAAGTAACCGATAAAATGAAAAAAAGAAAGAAAAAAGAAAAAGAAAGAAAGAAGGAAGGAAGGAAGGAAGGAAGGAAGGAAGGAAGGAAGGAAGGAAAAAGGGAGGAAAGCAAGCGAGCAAGCCAAGGAAACCATGAGTGAGCAAGTCTGTAAGCAGCACATTTTCATCTGCCTTTCCTGCCTCGTGGTCCCTGTCAAGTTTGAGTTCCTGCTTTGAATCTCTTCAGGGATGCGTTGTGCTGTGGAACCGGAAGATGGCATAGAACTTTGCTTCCAAAGTTGCTTTGGTTCATGTTGTCTTATAATAGTAATTAAATCCCTTACCAACACAGCGTCCTCCCAGGTTACTTGGAAGGCTGAGTCAGGGGGATTTCAAGCTTGGGATCATCCTGGGTAGCATAATAAGAATAATATCTCACAAGAAAAATAAATACAACAAAAATATTCAATGCTAAGGGGTGGTTTAGCCTTTGCCTAGCTTGAGGAAACCTTGTGTTCAATTTCTAGTAACACACATAATAGTAATAATAATAATAATAGCTATTATTATTACTATTATTATTATGTAACTTGTGAAGATGAAATATTGCAAGTAGCATCTTGAGATAAAGATTCACCTTTTCTGAATTAGAAACAACCAGGAAGAATAAATATGGAATACTTGTTCATCAGCAGAAGTTGTTCATACATTTTTTTCAACAAAAACCAACATTTTATACTAATTTTTGTGAGGCTGAAGGATTAGATAAGCTTTTGGTTATGGAATAAAAGTTTTGGACAAGGTTTTGCTTTTGTATCTTTGAAAAGAATTCTATTCTCTGAGTCCTAGTTCCTAACAATATGGGTAATCAGAAATTTGGAGGGGAGACGCAAAGAAAAGCCTAGTCTTTCAGGATGTCAGGAAAGGGCATGAGGAAGCGTTAGACAAAAAGAACACACACAAAAAGGACCCCGAATGGGATGAATATCCAGCTTGTCACAAAAATGCTTAATGATGGAGTGAAGATAAATTTGCCTGCTTCTCATGTTGAATATTCATCATACAGTCGACGCAGCTGTATCTGAGAATGCCATTCCCCCTTTTAAGCATAAAGCAGATTACTAGTTTATTCTTAGGCAATGTATTACGCACCTTACATGCCGAAATGGGCTATTGATAAGCAGTAATTTAAATGGCTATTTTGCTACTCTCACTTGTTTTCTTACTGCGAGACCATATTTATGGTATACAGTTTGCCTAAGTTTCTTTTTTTTAAAAGTAAAGTTAAAGATTGTGCAAAAATGAACATTTTCTTATTTTTTATACTTACAGCATTCTGATTAACTTAGTGTTAAAAAAATCTAGAGCATCAGAGCATACATTTAGTATGATTGTGCCTGAACATTGTCCACGTTCATCTTAGTTATTCTGTAGCAGGGTACATAGCTTATCTCACTACCTTACACACAACAACTTATGTGATTCACAGTTTACAGAGCTATGGATTTGAAATAGCATTGATACCATCACAGTAGACTTTGTAATTATGTGCCTCAAGGTAAGTTAAATGTCTCTTTCACACAGTTAAGGTAATGTTTAAAATTAAAATTTTGCATTCCATGTCTATGTATTAATGCACTGATTAATCCATTGGCCCATTCATATGCAAATGGTTTTAATATTTGCTTTTAACAGAAATGTTAAAGTATAATTTGCTCATGGTCAAGCTTAGGTCATCTTAGTTGGTTAGGGGTCTAAATTGCTCAAGGTATTTTCCTCTTGGGATGCAGGTGAAAAAGCATAGGAGTTAAGCTATAGCGGGCAGTCCTGGGCGATGGTTGGAGCTGGGCTGCAAGATTCTCCATATCTCTCAGTCCTCACTGACATCCTGATCCTGATGGAGTCTAGTGAAGGTGTGGATTCTGCCCTATGTACCTCTCAATGAGAAGGAGCTGAGCCAATGCTTGCATGGAAGGAACAGAGGGCTCTAAATGCTCTCGTTTATAGTTTGATGTGAATTCTTTCCTGAAAATAAGCATTGGTACTCATTTTCATACCTACTTCTTATTCACAGTTTTCTATTACTGAAAAACAGGATCTAAGCAACAGAAAATGGTTTCTTCTTCCTGGCACTCGGTCACTCTTTAAAACATTATGCTCCTATCAGTGATCACTGGATTTCCACAAATACATAGCTCTGACAACTTCTTGCCCAGTTGCTTATTACTGGGCAATGATAGTTACACTATCATTGGTTAAAAAATTCCCAACATCCCTCTTGTTCTGCCTAGAAAATATGCAGATTTAAAGATAGAACAGAAACTGGAGGAATGGACATCCAATGACTGGCCCAGCGTGAGATCCATGCCAGGAGAGAGAACCCACTCCTGACATTAGTAATGATAGTCTGTTTTCCTAGCAGACTGGAGCCTAGTAGAACTGTCACCTGAGAGGCTTCACCCAGCAACTAATGGGAACAGATGCAGGGACTCATGGCCTAACGTTAGATAGAGCTTGGAGAATCTTGTGGACGAGGAGGAAGAAGTGAAGGTGGAGATAGCCAGAGAGGTCAAGGGCTCAAGTATTTTCAAGGGCAACACTTGAAAACCTATAGAATTAAACCTGTGGTGGGGTGCGGGTAAGGAAGAGGTCTAAAGGGAAAGAGTTTTAGGAAAGTGAAGATAATGGGAAATGTATGTCATGAAGGCAGAAGGGGGCTCTGTATGGGAGGTGAAAGGACCCAGCCAGAGGGAGAGAACAGGGGTTGGGGGATGCTGGAGCATGAATAAGGGCAATAAGAGACAAATAAATAAATGATATATAATAAAAATACGTTACAACAGCTCATTAATATGCAAACTTTAATGTTTTAAGTATCCTTGTAAATATGAATTTAAGAAATGCCTTTCTTTAACCTTAGTCAAGCAATATCTGCAGAGCTTTAGTCATCAGATCTTCAGGACCATTTCCATACTTAGGTTGTGCTTCTGTACATTCTGTACATTTATGTACATTGTCTCTCTATGAAGTTTCTTATGCTTGCTGGTTTCTACTTAGACACTGCAGAGTCCAGAACATAGTATTAATGTGGTAGATTGTTCAGTGAATGAATGCACACTACGTTACTCAAGGGCCAAGGTTATTTCTTAGGACATGATCACACTTAAAAGGAACATTGTCCCTTCTTGTCTCATTTTCTGCTTTATGTGGTGTTCTCCTTCCTGGGTTTTCTAGCGTTATCTTTCATTTTTAAGTTCCCTAAACTATTCTGCAGCGATTGCTTCCTCTGTCCTCTGTCCTCTTTCCAGACATAATTATTTAGTATCCTAATGACAGAGGCCTCTAAGTGAATGCATCTTTTCTGACATGCTCATTTATGTTGCAATACTAATAGCATGCAATACAATTTGCAGAAGTCAGTTATTTTCTTCTATTGTGTGGTTTTGAGGACAGAACTGAGGTCATCAGGCATGGCAGCAAATGACCTTATCCACGGTGCCATCTTTCTGGCCCATTAAAAAATGTTTTCATTAAATAGAATCTTAAATTTCTATATTTCCAAAGAGCTTTGCTCACAAATACTTAGAAATAGTGTCATCCTAGGCAAGTGACAGGCCCTGCTCTATTTAGACTTGTAAATACTAAACTCTTACTTTTTAAGGATCAGGATGAGATGTTAGAAACCATCCTAGACAACCTTATGCCTATAAATGAGAATATCAGAGGAATTAATTGTCTTTCTGTTTATAAAGGTTTAAATTATAAGCCAGCCCTGTTTGGTGTCTGTTTCTCAGTCCATCCTTTATGCAAGTGGATCCCTTAGTGTCTGAGAGTACTAAAATGGGTGAGCTGTGCTAAAGAATTTTTAGGTCATACGTCTTTGGCAAGTAGAGAAATGAAGTGACCTCGGCTTACTGATTTTAAAAATTTGGTCAAGAAGTGCTTGTTTGTAAGTCCTGAAAAATATAGTCATATGCTCATAGTTCAAGGACTGAGCTAATACATATTTAAAAGGAAAATTATTTACAAGCACAAAACTATACTCTTTTAGTTGTAATTGGATTGTTAGCATTGGATAACATAAAAAAACAAAAACAAAAAGAAAAAGCAAAAAACATCACCATACAGAAATCTATGGAGCTCCATATGAAGCATGTTAGAATGCCAAAGTAATCATATGGTTTTATCAGATTTGTTTTTCCAGTGAAGATATAGATAGCATTGGGGATAGTTACAGACACAGCATAGGCAGAATACAAGGTATCATGGAGCTATGTAGCAATGGTAAGCCATCTAGCCATATGGAATCTGGGAAGCTTGGCCAGTAAAAAAGGCATCTAAGCCAAGTGTTCAAGAATGAAAACATAAAAGCCAACCCAGTGAAAGTGGAAGTTCTTGGGATAGACAAGTTTTGCAGTTAGAAGCTAAAAGTGGAAGGTTCCCCAAATGAAAGAAGAAGTAATATTCTAGCAACTTGAGTTCAGATTTGTTTAAATATGCCTCATATAATGTGTGTGTGTGTATGTTTATGTGTGTGCATTTGCATGTTAGCACACATGAATGCATATGCTCCTGTATCTGTACCAATTTTAAACATCCAAAGGTATATGCATATACATATACATACACACATATACATGTATATTTCCATGCACCCCCTTAAAAGGCCCTTAATTATATTAATTATAGCTGTCCTTCCTTATATCTCATCCCACCTTCTCTTTTCCCTTTCCCTTCCCATTTGATCCTCCTGTTCTAGCTCCCCATCCATCCATAACTATTTAAGAAGTGTCTAACAGCTTTAGTTAACAGGGAAATGCAAATTAGAACTACTTTGAGATTTCATCTTACATTCATCAGAATGGAGACGATCAATTAATAAGAAGTGACAGATCATGCTAGGAAAGATGTGGAGTAAGGGGAACACTCATCCATTGCTGGTGGGAGTGAAAACTTATAGAGTCACTGTGCAAATAAGTGTGGTAGTGCCTCAGAAGGATGAGAATCGATCAGTCTCAAGATTCAGCCATACCAGTCTTAGGCAAATACTCAAAGAAGTCTACATTCTACTAGAGACACTTGCTCAACCATGTTCACTGTTGCTCTATTCATTATAACCAGACATGGAAACACACTAGATACCCATCAAGGAATGACTAGATGAGGATATTTGGCCCATTTACACAATGGACTATCACTCAGCTGTTTTTTAAAAAAAATGAAATGAAATTCACAGATGAATGGATGAAACTAGGAAATAAACTGTCCTAGTTGAGGCAACCCAGATCCCAAAAGATAAATGTGGCATGTATGTGCTTATATGTGGATGCTAGCTGTTCCATGGCCAATAAGTAAGTTACAACCTGTAGAACTGCAGAGGCTAGGTATAGACTAAGGGACTGGGGAAAGGATTTAATCACCCCATGCTATTTTTAGAAATGTGCATCAGATCTGGACATTAACTTGTTTCTTTTCTTTTCTAAAGAACAAATTGAAGACTGATCTCCAGACAATTCTTAAAATCTTTTCACCAATGTTTTAGATTGCATATGAGAATGTTGATCCTAAGGGGGGAAAACCATGATTTTCTATCAGTTAAAGCCTCTGCAACATGAAGAATTGAGTCTGTTGAGGGAATTGTTGACTGTTGTTTGTAAACTAAAATGCCTCACTGTGCTCAAGGCCTCCTGTAGATGGCCATACATGGCTATTATGTTTCTGGCTTCTTACTTTCCTAAATTTCATTTCATTTTTTTTCTTGCATAGTACCTCAGACTTCTTTAGTGAATGCAAGTGAGAGAATTTTTCACACTGAATAGTGATGCATACTAATTACAAAAAAAAGAAAAACCATGTAGGAAATGACTATCTCATATGTGTGTTGAAAGCAAAGTTGCAATTAAATTTTGTTCTAATGTCTTGCTTATTCTGGAATCTTGATATTTATATAGTAGGTCATGCAGTAGTAAGATTATGAACATTACTAATGCACAAGCATGATCTAATAATGTGTAGTTATTAGTCATAGCAATTTTCATTATTCCCATATAATTGCAAACATTTGAGTCATATTTCTATGTATAACATACTGCATACATGTTTCTGTACATTAGTTAATTTAATTGGCACAATTTTCTTAAGAAGCAACCATTCCTTATTTGACAGTTCAAGAAACTGAGGCATAATGTACTTGTATCTATTATTCAAAGTCATAGAACTAATAATATTCATGGAAAAAGGAATGTGAATTGAAGATGTCTGGTTTGAAAAGTAGGCTAGCCTATATACCAAATGGACCCTATAGCTAATGATAGTACTATCATAAAAGACTGCAGAAGACCTAAGCTTGCAGCGTGGTATCGATAGAAAATGATGAGAATTCAATGCATCAGTTTCTTTGGTATGGTGGAATACATCCTGGTGAGTATTTTCAGGATATGTATTAGGTTAAAATTAACTTGCAGTTCTTCCATATGCTAATTAGCTGCCCTGTTTACCTTTAAGCTGAACTTTACAGATGGTATTGTACCTTTATAACCTTGACATTTATTAGGGCTTGAAAAGTGCTGTTCACTCCTTGAAAGAAGTGTGTAAATGCACTCCTGGTTAGAGTACAGTAAAGAAGAATTACTGCTCTGTCTGCTAAGTGTTTGAGTGGTTCTTTATGGCATAGTAAGCATCTTTGCCATTATTTTGTTTTATTCTTAAAATCTTTCATGAGAAGCAGTCTGGGTATTTTTGACCCCACTCTTCTAATCCAAAAATTGATGTTCAGTGAATAAAAGATGAACTAAAATAGAAAATGCACCATTAGCGGTCTTCTCTAGGCTCTACTTTCCTTTTTTTCAGTTTTTAAAAACTATATATTTAAAAAATGAGATTGTAATATAACTATATCATTCCCCTTTCCTTTGTTCCTAATCCTCCCATATACTTCTATATGCCCCCTTTCAAATTCATGATATTTATTGTCTAATTCTTAAGAAATACAGAACAAAGCAATCACAAGTGGGGAGGGAGGGAGGGAGGGACCTGGCAGGGAAAGTGGAGAGGAGGGGGGAGAGGGGAACCTGATCTGGTAATGGATGAGGGAAAAGGACTGAAGCTCTGAGGGCCAGCAGAAAGAATGGAAACAGGCAACCTCAGGAAATAGGAGGCTGGGGGGACCCTCCAGAATGCACCAGAGACCTGGGAGGTGAGAGACTCTCAGAACTCAAAGGGAGGGACCCTAAATGAAATGCCTGATAGTAGGGAGAGGGAACTTACAGAGTCCACCTCCAGCAGGAAGACAGGACATCAAATGAGGGATGGGGTTGCCATCCTACAGTCAAAACTTTGACCCATAACTGTTCCTGTCTGAAAGAATTACAGTGAAGGAAATGGAAAGAATCCTGAGGAAAAGAAGATCCAGCGACAGGCCCAATGTAGGATCCAGCTCAAGAGGAGACCCCAAGGCCTGACACTATTACTGAGGCTATGGAGCACTCACAAAAAGGACCTATCATGACAGCACTCTGAAAGACCCAACAAGCAGCTGAAAGAGTCAGATGCAGATATTTGTACCTAACCAATGGACAGAAGTAGCTGACTCCTGTTGTTGAATTAGGGAAGGCTGAAAGAAGCTGAGAAGGGCAATCCTGTAGAAGGACCAGTAGTCTCAACTAATCTGGACCCTCAAGATCTCTCAAACACTGGACCACCAAGCAGAAAGCATACACCAACTGATATGAGGTCCCCAATACACATACAGTAGAGGACTTCCGGGTCTGTGTTTATTCAGAGATGATGAACCTAACCCTCGAGAGACTGGAGGCCCCAGGTTATTTAGAAGTCAGGTGGGGTGGAGGGTGGGGGCACCCACGTGGAGATGGCAGGGGTGGAAAAAAAAGAAATGCAGGTTGAAGGAATGTACAGGGAAACTTTGAGACTGGCCCTTCACTGTTTATTAAGTATGACTTGGTTGATCATATCACTTCAGATAGAGAAATTCCTCATTGCCATAACTAATTATGTTACATGGCACTATTCTAGACCCCTTGATAGTAGGAAATGCAGGTTGATAAACTTCAGTTCTTTGCCCACACTGCCATCCATGCTGAGGAAGAACAAGTGCTTGCAATAAGCTGCCTGATAAAATTCTTGGGAAGTTTTGTGATGTGTCTTCAGAGAGGAAAAGCCAGTGAGATTTCCATCAAAGATTTTAAATTGATTTGTTCCTTTAGTAAATACAACTGTAGTAAAATGATTCTTGAACCTGTGCTAACATGAGAAGAGTCCATTTTATCAACTTCTGAATATACTTGGTTTGTTTCTTAAATATGTCTCCCAAGAGTCTATACTGTTTTAGAAAAGCCATCTGTCAATATTTGTACAAATGTATTGAAGTTATATATATGTATATATATGAAGTTAATATAATTAAAAAATAAGAGTAAAGAAGGAAAACAATTCAGTTGTTAAATCATGAGAACAGAGGAATGTAGATTGAGATATTTTTAACAGAACAAGACACAGTATTAGGTTAAAACAAGTACCAGAAACGTGAAATGCACATAGATATATGAAGATGAGTTCCAGGCAAGGAAGATCTTTATATTAAGTAATCAGATGCAGTGGTAGTCAGTTTTATGTCGACCTGTCAAAACCTAGTTTCATATGGGAAAAGGGAATCCCAGTTGAGGCGATGCCCCTGCCAGATTGGTCTGTGGGGCACTTTATTTATTATTGATGTGATGTGGGTGGGTGCAGATCTCTATTGGCAGTGCCACCTCTGGCCTGGGGGTTGCAGGTCTATAACAAATCGGGCTGGGCAAGCCATGAGGAACAAGCCAGTAAGCAGCACCTCTCTATTTTCTCTGCATCAGTTTCTGCCTTTGTTTGGGTTCCTGTCCTGTTTGGGTTCCTGTCCTGTTTGGGTTTCTGTCCTGTTTGGGTTCCTGTCCTGTTTGGGTTCCTGTCCTGTTTGGGTTCCTGTCCTGATTTGGTTGGATTATGGACTACCAGGATGCTCTGGCCATGGTGTTTAATCATAACAGTAGAAAACCTACCTAGGATGGATACCAACTTCATAGCATACATTTACAAGTATCACACACTAAGGAGTTGCTGCAGGCTTCACTATTGTCACAAAAGAGTTTTTTCCTTTGATTGAGGAAATCCTGCAGTGCTAGGGAATCCTTGCATTCAGAATCCCAGGGAACAGAACTGACCATTGTCTTGACCAAACATCCAGTTCTATGCAGACCTGAACGGCAGTGACTTGAAGAAAGTAAATGACACAGGTCTGACTTGCTGATTGAAGGCACTTTTACAAAGAGAGATTGAGGTCTTTCGGGGCAAACACTTCATGACTGTGGCAAGGAGGTGCAGGCCCTCTGCCTCACAGATAGGGCCCTTAATCACATTTGTTATAGGTAGGCTGAGTTCAACTCCAGTTTATTTAGTTACCCTTAGAGGTATCTATCAAGGATCTGCCACAGACCAGCTTTGTGACCTTGAACTAATACTTAACCTCACTGAGTTTTTCTCTACAGAGCGATCAATACATTTCCTGTTCTTTTTGGGTCTTAACAGAGATGCCTGGGAACAAACAGCCGAGTTAATGGGAAGTTATTTCAAGCTACTCAGAAGAAGGACACATTAGACAATGAAGATTATTGCTATTATTAAAGCTAGTGATTATTATTAGCCGTGTTTTGAAATGAACATTGCCAGTCAGGGTTTAAATAACTCATCCAAAAATCAACAAAGAATTTGGCTTAAATGCTAATAATGATTGTGCTGGAGTAGATACAATGTTCTGGTATAATAATCTTTTTAAAATTTCCCTAGAAATGGCCTCAAACATGTGGGTTGATTCATCACGAACCAAAATGTTTCCTTATTTTTAAGAGTTGGAATTGAGAATACTAAACACGACACATTCCATAAGAGACTGGCTTAACTCAGTGGCAGGTCACTACCTGTAGGTTTTCTTTCTCTTTCCTCAAATACCCTCCTCCCTCCGACTTTGTTTAAACCCACACCAATGTGAAACAATTGTAAAGCATGTGTACTGAACAACACAACTCAGCAACAGGACAACACGTAGCATTTAAATCTTTCCGATGCCTATTAATATCACTTTCTGTTCTAGCTGCTAATAAGGCTGAAGAAATCAAAGCCATATCTCAGTACTTTCAGACAAATTGAGGAATGTCACAATTGATATTTGATACGGTTAATGTCTACTTCCAGTCAGGAGGCACTGGCTTGCCTTGTCATTCAGTTGTGCGTGGTAGATTAAAGCCCCGGGTTTAGGCACAGCCGCGCTTCTCCTGTGAGAGGCTGTATGTTCTTTTGTGGAGTTTAGATGCTTCTATGCTAGAGCACTGTCTCCTCTTTTAACACTGGCTGCACACCACTAGACGCCACACATTGTAGCTGGTCTCTTAATGCTGGCTCCCTCCTAAAGCACTTGAGATGGGCCATTGTACCTTGAGGGTATGTTCCAAAGCTCTCTTAACGTCAGAAAGCCTATGGGAACAGTCCTTGCCTGTTCTCCCTGCCTCATTCCTTTTATTTGGCTCAGGTAAAATCCTCTTCTCTCTACCACCATTCTTAAAAGTTTTTGATTTCCCTGGAAACTACTAATGCTAGGCAATTGGTAGAGAAGAGAGGGAATTCTTCTGTACTTCACCTCTCTATGTCACTATTGAATGGATCTGAAGTTATTTCATAGATAAGCTTTAAAGAGTTATTTTTCTTATCCTCTGTAGCTCATCAAAACAATATATAAATATCTTATCATAAAAAAATTCTCTCATAGGTACCAAGTAAGTATGAGAGAAGAAAGCATTTGAACTTAAATCAATTCTAAACAATAGCTACCCTTCTTTGAAAACATATTATCTTACAGAAAAATTCATGTTTTTTAAAATATATAAACAATTCATAGATTTATTTCCTTCTCATAAATTAAATTGTAGGTATTATTTCCATCATGTAATTAATTTAGAATCTGCATTTAAGGGAAGATGCCACATACATAATAAAAGGCAAGGCAGTGGAGATGTTCAAGACTATCCTCAAAGCC
>NW_022196896.1:123848778-123856857 GCF_008632895.1 Mastomys coucha
GGTGCACTAGGTTATCTCATTGCTTGGCATTCTCTTTTATGATCTGCATACTAACCTTGTTTTCAAGTGTAGAAATTCCTTTTGCCTTATGAGCTTTGGATGGGGCATATTAACTTCCTCTTTTACAAACAGGAGTATTAGAAACTTCCTTTCCTAGTGTCCCGTGGTGCTAGAATAAAGTCATGTAGACTAGCCAGTCCCCAGTCTGATGCTGGGACCACAGCAAAGGTATTGGAGGATTTGTCTCTGTCTCCTTACCAGCTTAAGAAGGGGCAAAGTTCACAGTAGGAACTTGTTGCCAACACCTGTCCCCAAGTTTTTGGGCTAGCAGCAGTAGTAGTTAGAACCCTGCTTTCCCTGTCCTGAGATAGCAGCTGTGGGGACCTGCTCAGTCAAGTTGCAGGTCATTAAAACTAGAAACCTAGCCAACTGTGGTGTTAAATTTTTTTCCTACTCCCTTATGTGCTTACAAGAGTCCTCCCATTGAAACTTACAGTAATTCCATCACATATTTTCTTTTACCTTGGAAGCATATTTTCTGGGTTTGGAGTCTTCATATTTTAACAGAGAACTAGTTAATTCTTGCACAGGTTATCTTTTACAAAGAAGCGCATATAAGAATGTTTCTTATTTATTTATTTATTTGTTTGTTTATTTATTTATTTATTTATTTTGATTTTGGTTTTTCGTGACAGGGTTTCTCTTCTGTCCTGGAACTCACTCTGTAGACCAGGCTGGCCTCGAACTCAGAAATCTGCCTGCCTCTGCCTCCCAAGGGCTGGGATTAAAGGCGTGCGCCACCACCGCCCGGCTAGGATGTTTCTTTAGGAACTCCTAACCTACATGCACACATACCGGATTATGCATTTATTCTGATGTAGACAAGGGTACCAGGTACAGTGTTCTCTCCTAACTCATGCTCACGGCCTGGTGCTGAGGAGGCAGTGGATATCTATTTGAAGAACTTAAGAGCATGGTACAATTTTATATAGCACTTCCCTCAAACTTGATTGTTGCTCAGGTAAAAAATTCAAGAGAGGTTTCTCTGCACGATTTACATAATTTCTCATTAACCTTTCAGTATTTACTTGGCTTCTTATAAAGCCTCAGGTTCCTTATTAATTCCACCATTCCCACAGTTTCCCACCTGTCCCTAAACACCTTCACATAAAACTGCATATAACCCATTTGCCCTACACTAGGAAATGGCCCAGATTCTATTATTGATTTACCTTTAAAATATTCTTTGAAAAGCCCTGGTATTAATATCTGCAAATTTAAACTACTTTATACTCTTTCCCCCCTTGAACGCGATTGAAGCTACGTCCAAATCATTGATATAGGGGATTGTTTTTGATTGGCCAGTGACTGGTGCTTTCTGTTTAACATTTTCAATATAATTTATGGCAGAGAAGTTTAGATTGGCTTTGGACATGCCTTTAACTTTTTGTGCTTAGAGCCTGCCTCCCAAAGTTCTGAGGTACAGTCATTATGCGAGTCTGTCATGTGAAACTCTATTTGTGTTACCTGTCTCAGAATTCTGAATGTCAAGCTGTGAAATATGGGGGTTCTATTTTGTAGCACTCCCTTTCTAGAACCTACTCTTTATTTTCAAAGAGAACAAGGGCTGTAGGGGAAGAAAAGAATGTGGATAATAATGGCTCCATTTTTACAAGCACCCTGTCAGGTTTTTGTGATGTAACCTGTGGAAATCTAAGTGAAGGCAAGTGAGAAAGACCCAGGGGCTCCATCCACACAAGCCTGCCCTACGTGGACCCACTGTTCCATCTAACCATCCACACAAGCCTGCCCTACATGGACCCACTGTTCCATCTAACCCTAACTCTCTCCAAGTCTTTTAAAGGAGAAAAAGAGAGGACATGAATAGTTCCTGTCTGTTGTACTGCAGACTGGGGAGAATAAATTAGAGAGGAAATTATACGTCTGGGATTTGGAAAACACTCATTATAAATGATCATAGAACAAATTGCCATGGACCCGGGCAGTATGCTGGCCTTACAGTGATTTAAATATTTAGAAAGAGCTAAGGACTAGCAGGAGGGTGACCTTGATTTCCGGTCAATTTCTTTAAACCTCTTTTTATGATTTTAAAATACGTTTTGAATTCATTTTAAGGGAAATAACTAACATTTCTTTCCTGAGGAAAGTGACTATACTAAATATTATAGTGCATGAAGAGATACCTTTAAGTCACATATAGTTTAGTGAGAGAGGAGATGTCAGAGAAGCATGACAAATTCTAATGCAGTATGAGGTTTAGTAACCTTCAGTAGCTTCTATTATTTTCATTCTGTGACAGATATAGTTATAAGTGATTAACAGTAGGCCTGCTTTTAACTTCAGGAGATTCTATTATCTGTATTTTTTGAAGAAGAAAACTGAGGCCATGAGCAGTTGTACTACATGCCTAAGGGTAGACCGCTAGTAAAAAGTAGATAAAAATCTAACCATTTAGGCTGACTTCTAGCATGTGTACTTCATTCAGCTACTATATTAGATAGAAATGAGAAGTAGATAGATAGATAGATAGATAGAGAGAGAGAGAGAGAGAGAGACAGAGAGACAGAGAGACAGAGAGACAGAGACAGAGACAGAGAGACAGAGAGACAGAGAGAGGCACTTCATGATAAATCCATGTATAATTTCGGAAGAAATTATGGCTTGGGATTAATCTGTTCCTCAGATGTTGACAGTATATCAACCTTCTTGCATGTACGCAGATGGGTGACTGTCTATATAAACTTTTTAGATCAACTGCCAGAAGTTAAAAAACCCAGTGGTCAATTGTACAAATGCAGATTCATCGATGAGACTAGCATTTCTTAAGATTTGCCTGGTGGTGACTTGGGGAGATCAGAGGTTGAACTGTAGATCATGCTTAGGACTGAAGGAGCTGAAGGGACTTGCAACCCCATAGGAATAACAATATCAACCAACCAGACCTCCCAGAGCTCCCAGGGACTAAACCACCAACCAAAGAATACACATGGAGGGGCCCATTGCTCCAGCTGCATAAGTAGCAGAGGATGGCCTTGTTGGACATCAGTGGGAGAAGAGGCCCTTGGTCCTGTGAAAGCTCAATGCCCCAGTGTAGGGGAATGCCAGGGCAGGGAGGGGGGAGTGGGTGGGTAGGAGGGGGAGCACCACCATAGAAGCAGGGTGAGGGGGGATGGGATCTGAGGTTTCCAGAGGGGAAACCTGGAAAGGGTATAACATTTGAAATGTAAATACAGAAAATATCCAATAAAAGAAAAATATATGTGTGGGTGTTGACATAGCAACGCTGATCATAACTCCTCTTTCCTCTACTTGTTTCACACAGATGTACAGTGCTTCTAAATAAAGAATCACACACATGTAGGGATTATAAGGATTAACACATAGAAGGAGACATTTGGACACACCACAGGGACAGGTGCGCACGCGCACACACACACACACACACAAACACACACTGAGGCACACAGCTTTTCTGTTTACATTGTTTCATTCTTAGAAAGATAGAGGGAGACATAAGGTTGCCATTCCTGCAGCAGTAATTAAATTGCTAGGTCATAATTATGTCAAAAGATACATGTAACAATGTTAGAGAGCAAGGTTCCTTCAGGGAGACACCTGGAGCATCCAAAAGGTTTCAGGCACCTTGAGGTCTGAAGGAGGCACCATTGATGCTTAAGGATAGAAAGTTACATCTTTGATTTCCACCTATTTAATGATCCTGCTTTCTAAGTTTCTTGGCCAACAGCTTTGTCTCTAGCAAAGTCTCCTGTTTTCATCCATTTTGATTAGCTTTGAGCACTGCCTCCCATGGCCCATACTCCTGATGGGGGAAGATACGGTATGAAAGGATAATTTTTGAAGAGGTTATTAAACAGGCATCTTTCAGAATAATAAAGGACAGTATTGGAACTGTACTTGACTGCACTTGACCATATCATCTTCATGTCCAATGAGCCACACTAAGCTTGCATGCCACATTGCATTTTTTCCTAAGGTGTTTCCCATTCAGACAGTACATTGCCATTTATTTTATGCCAGGTAAATGACTGCTTTCTTGGCACTAGAGGCAAGTTTTCCCTTCCTTATGTATTCTGGCCTGAAAGTATCATGTTCTAACAAGAAGCAAATATTGAAGACTCCCTCCCATCCCTCCCTATACCTATCTTTAAAAGATCAGATATCAGAGCAAAGTAATCTGTAGTGAGTATGTGCATCTTTATGATTTAGCATGAGCAAGGTTCTTCAATGCATAAAATATATGCTGGAAGCAAAATAGAGATTTCACAGGTGTGGAGTCTATTTTTTTCTCTCTTCAGATAAAACTGCTGACTTTGAATGTGTAGATATAGGGCCCATGCCCAGTAAAATTCCTGTCCTGCAGGTATATAAAAATAAATAAACATGAAAGTTGGAAAGTACACAAGGCACATGTGAAAATAAGTGCTGTCGCTTTTAGAACTGTGAGGTGTAGCACTGGTTTCATTGGAAAGGCATAGATAGATATGGGGAGATTTTATGCTGGAGCCAATCGTTTCAGTATCTTGGGCACCTCTTCTCCTTCTCCCCAGTCCCTTTAGTCTTCCTTCCCTCCCACTGTAAATTGAGTACCTACTGTGTGCTAGTTACAGAAGCAGATGCTGCAGGGACAGTTTACTTCTTTGCCGGTTTGTCATAGAAAAATACCCAAGACTGTGCAAACTGCGCAGGTTTACTTTTCAGAGTTCTAAGGGGTCTGAGTCAATCTGCATCACCTGGCTTGGCCACCGTGAGGCTGCCATTCTTTCTGGCTTTGAGGTAGCTGTGTCATTACTGTGTGCTAGAATGGCCCCTCTTCTGAACACACACCCCCTGGTATCTCTTCATCCAGAACTTTGGGCTAGAGACTACCCATTTAATGGATATCAGGTTATTTACCCCATCCAAGATTCTATTTCCAGAGAGGGCCATATTTTAAAAAGTTAAGGTTTGAGATTTCAACAGATAATTTTTTTTAGTGGGGGGCATAGAGTACAGCCAAAGATAAAGAATCTGTCTTGGAGAAGCTTATGATGTATCGAGAGAAGGGAGAAGCAAAACAGAAAATAGGGGTCAATTGATCAAGTTTGCCGCTTTACTTCTTAGTTTAATTTCTCAGGGTTTTATTATTATTTTTTGTTTCTTTTTTTGTTTTTGTTTTTATTGTTTTTCCCTTTCTGGAAATGAGGTGTGTACTTTCTAGTGTCTGAAGTGCTTATGAATTCCATAGTCTGTGATTTCTCACTATGTGTCTAAAATCAGGCTTAATGTACATAGTGAAACTTAGTGAGGCTAATCAGAGGAAGTTTGACTGGGCAAGTGATGGCAACCCCTCCTACCCCAGGTTGCAGATATTGCTTCCATTATTTTCTTTATTTTTATAATGACAGTTCTTTGTTTTGCATGTGTTTTAAGATGATTATTGGTGGTACATCAATCAAGTTATAAGTTTCTATTCTGAAGGAAGTGAATTAAAAAATAATGAAAATTTCTAAAAGAAAAAATGTATTATAATTTGTGCAGTCATTTTGTTGCTTGAATTTAAGTAATCTTTCTGAAAACACTTCCAAAATGTACTGCCCATACAAATCACAGAATTCCCTAATATGGAATAAACTCAAAATAAACCCTTACGTTGCACATTCATCATAAGATATATAAGGCTAGTTCTCGCCAATTGTGATTCTTTTCTCTGGAAATGAATTTCCTTTTTCCCTTTCACCTTTTATCTAGTGTGAAGTAATTTAAAAATCCATTAACACATATTGCCATGTTAATTGGATGATATTCTTCAAGGTCAAAAAACTATCAATAGATATTGAGTAGTGACTATAAATAAACTCATCACAGTAATTAGATTTGTCAATTAAAATTGAGAATGGCTAACTCTTTATGACTGGATTAAAGGTGTATCACTTTGGGAAAACAATTTTTGCTCAACTTAATAGATGAGGATTGAATGATGATTTCATATGTGAGTTTGACAGTGAAATACTGAAAGATTCAAAAAAAATCTTGGAAATATTGACAATGGAAGATTTTTTTCCCGAGAAGTACGAAAACATACAACTCCAATGTGATATTTATGAAGACAGTACAGGATTCTTAGTATCAGACACTTTTGAAAGAACTTGGTCTGTGCTGGGCTGTGTACTGAAACTAAAAGAGCTTCATGTCTTCTACACCTCATGAAAACTGCATGAGGTATATAATTATCTTCTTTTGCAGGGAAAACTTTGCCAAGGTCACTCAAACTACTAATAAGTGCTGAGGCTAGATTAAATTTAGGTCCATCTGACTCCAAGCCTAATGCTCTCTGCACCTCTCTGCATGTGCACGACTAGATAAATATTTTAATTAGTTCCACTTTGTCCACTGTTCTTTCAGGTGAGAAAGTTCCGGGTGCAGAGGACTATAACCCTTGGTTTTAGCTTTCACGCATTTGGAAAGATCATTTCCCGACTGCAAACATATCACCTAGTCTCCCTTTTATCTTTATTTTTATTTTTTTAAATCTGGACGTTGTATGGTGTTTACAATTACGTGAACACTGTGCTCACTAGTTTGTTGGTTGGACAAGGCTATATATATTTCCCTATGTTTCCACTTAGAAAGGTTAAATATTCTATAACATCCTAAGAGTTTTTGTACAGCATCCTTAGCATCACTGGCATGGTAAATAGTATGTACTACTTGGTAGAAATAGGGAACAGATCAATATATGTAGCTGGAGTCTGTAAGGCTAGATTTTCCTCAAGTGTGCTGAAGGAAAAAGCAAATGACTCTTGAATTCAGAATAATGAACATAGCTAGGTTATGGAGAAGAATTGAAGACCAACATGTACTTCTCCTTTTCATATTTATTTGTTGAAACAGTAAGTACTGAAGGGGCCAACATAAACATGGAGATGACCAGTCTTCACTGACTGACCATCCCATCAAGGAAGAGAGCCTTGGCAGTTGTCTGCTCCTCCTCCAGTCTCTACCTCCTCCCACTTAGATGAAGTCCTCACTTGGCTTTCAGAGACGTAGGCTAGTTGCCTTGACTGTGAGTTTGTCAGACACAGGATAATGTGGTATGTGGTCGTGTGCCAGACTTCCTTCATTTAGCATATTTGAGAAGTTAGGAGTTTTTGACGATAGAAGTGTAGACTATTTCCATTGTATATGGCTCACTGTATGAATGTATTTTTTAATAAATTCATTTTCTACCACTTAAGTACCTTGAAATTTCATCATTATGAACTGTTATGAAATAAAATTGTGTTTTCATAAATACATGTATATATTTTTGAGAATTTTACTCAGTTTAGTTCGTCAAAATAATTGTATAATTTGAAATCTTGATAACTGGGCTTAAGTCTAGCTGTTTCACCAGTTTTGCAACACTTAATTATTAGTTCTAAATATTAGCTACTAAACATTAGGTGGGTATTTCATGATGACTGGCTATAGCTTTTATTTGTATTTAAATTTTTTCTTTTTCCCTTCTTTTAGTATGTTTTGTTTTTGTTTTTGAGTCATTTTTCTCATGATATAGTTCAGGCTAGCTTTAAACATTGTAGCTAGCTGTAGACTATGTTGGTCTCTGTAATTTTTCCTCTTCCTTCTGCCTATTGAGTATAGAGATAGTAGGTATTGGCTGGCAGTACACCCAACTACAAAGTGATAATTTTCATATTTTTATAACTTACATATTGTTTTTTGCTTATATGTTTGCCCATGTTTGACTGATTTTTTTTTCAGTTTTTCTCTATGGATTTGTAGAAGTTCTTTATATGCACTGATACTAGTCCTGTGCCAGTTTCCTGTATCGAAATGTCTGTTCTTTAACAGTGTTGCCACATACACATTCAAGTTGAAAGAAACACAAAAATGACATTCTGTGCAAGACAGACCACTTTGTATTATGTCACAACCAAGAATGATGACCTTGTTTTGATAAAACTTATATATTGCTTCAAATTCTCTCCTCTCCTGAAAAATGGAGGTGGTTGGGGTTAGGGGGAGTAGTAGAGGATGAATATATAAAAATACTTTGTT
>NW_022196896.1:123857837-123872130 GCF_008632895.1 Mastomys coucha
TTTTGGAGGGGAAACTGGGAATGAAGAAATTTACATGTAAATAAAGAAAATATCTAAAAGAAAAAAAATACTTTGTTCGAAATTCTCAAAGAATCAATAGGGAAATGTTACAATAAAATAACGGAAAATATTTAAGAAGCAACGGACAAGTCAAATACATAGCATTTGTTAAAATATACCATATACTCAGAAATGCAAGATTTTGGATAGAGAATACTTTATTGATATGAAAGATTAAGAGTAGTGTCTATAAGAAAGGAATGCATGTGTAATAAACTGATGGCAATCCTTTGAGACAGTTTGGTAGATTCCATAGGAAGAAGCGGCCTCTAGAATACTCCCCTGAGAAGTTACTAGTTTTATGTCCCCAAGTTCAGGATGCAAAAGTTCAGCCAGTCACATAGTTCATGGTGATCACAGGAATTTCTTCATTTGACAGATTGCTGTCTTCAGGGTGGGACCTTTTACTCCTAGGCGTCTGTGACTTTGAGGTCACAAGATGGCTTCAGTTTATACCAAATTCATTCTGATGAGATATTTACAGTATAGAATAATGAATAAGACACAGATTTGTAAGAATCATCCTAAGTATGGTCAAGAAAAGATCCTTTTGTTATTTAAGCTCCACTGGCTCTAGCTTTTAGGATGCTAATCTTAACACATTTTTTCAAGCAAATTTCTTCTTAATATTGTTATTCACTGTGTGGGAACTATGTTGACTTATGAAAAGCATGACTTGCTACTCGAATATTCCATATTTCTATGACCAGCTGGTTATATAAGTTTCCTCTTGTTAGGGTAAACAATTTGCCCAATGGAGAGTAAGACTAGTGGTATCAGGAATATCTGAGAGCTCCTCTCCCCTACTGTTTCGCTTTACCTTTCCATTCAAATACATAATGCTTTGTTTGAGGATTACAAAGATCTATGGTGTGAACAGCATTGTATTTATGTCCTAACATTATACAATGAAAGCAACAATGAACTGTGTGACACGGCTACATGTTTTATCTTGTGATCCCCTTGCATTTTCTCAACATTTGGTATTTCTTTATAGTACTGGCATATCTATGAGAACACACAGAAAATAGTGACTAAGGGATGGAAGAGATAAATATGAGATTAAAGAAAAGAAGGCTACAGTCAGAGAGTCTTCTTGATTCTCAAGTGAATGCATCTACAAAGAGCCTTCTCTGTGCCTGCTTTAGGGAGATGCCTTTACTCAAACTGAAGTCAGAGAGAGTGCTAAAATAGCGTTCGCACAGTAATGAGGGTATAAGGACGACAAAGGAGAATAATATGTGTGCACTGAGCAATGGTTGAGAACTATTTTCAAGGTGAAACTAGTAAGACAACCCTTTGCCAGTTTTTCTGGAACATGAAGCCTCCTCTTGATTATGTAGGGAGGCAGTGGTGTGGATAATTAAGAGTGGGTAGTTTGCTACACTTTTCTATTAACACAGGCAAGGGCAGAGGTTGGTCCTGTTGTGCAGTAGACAGAGGAGAGAATGACTTTCCACTTCCTTTCCCCTCAAACCTTCAACGGTTCCTCTTCTCTTTGTGTTGCATTTCACAATATAGAAGCGATCAGAAGAGAATTTTTGGTCTTCTCATCACCACGTCTTTTACCATTTCGTACCTACTGCCTGATGTTCTCTCCCTCAGTCACTGTGGGGACAGTGGGTAACTTAGATACAATCATAAACATGCCTCCTCCTTTATTAAGCCATCGTTACTGTCAAGACTGTGACCTCTAGCCTATGCAAGGACATTATGCTGGCAGATCCTGCCTCTTCCTTTATTAGATTGTTTCCAGGATTGCCCCACCTTACAAACAACAATAAAAAATACCTTAAAATCCACCTCGCATTAACTTTATCTCCTTTATAGTAACTCTCCTAGAAGGGGCTCCACTGTATGTGCCACAGACTATCTTTCCCAATTTAACTTCTAACCTAGTGACAACCTTGAAACAATCTCTTATGGCAATACATTGGGTGATCATTCTAAGTCTTTCTCACTCTTGGTATCATTTTCTAGGAGTAAGCACACCCTCATTCTTAGAACATTTACACTGATTTCTAGGATAGCTCTTTATCTTGTTCTATGGTGCTACGACACCCCATCATAGTCAGACCTCCCCACCTTGCCTTTAAGTTTGGAATTCAATGTCTATCACTGTTTTCATTCTCATGAGTTTAAATAGTACTTTCACTTAAAGACTTTTTTGCTGGACATTCTGCCTGTATTTAAACTGCCTCTCCATCATTTCTTCAATGTCTTTGATCCCAGCCATTCCCCACAAGTAGCTCTTCAGTTGTATTGTTGCGTGAAGACCAAGGAGGGAAACTTGCAACTCCTTCTACCCCTCCTCCATTTGGATAACCTTAAAACTCTGATCTCTCAGGGTAATCTTTTTTTTCACATTGTGTAAAGGTGTATTTTCAATTGTTAATTCTGTACTGGCAGAAAACAGTGCTGGCAGGAATTTGGTATTGTCACTTCTGTGGCCCATCACCAAGTTTTCCATTTTATAAATATTTGTCCTTCTCATAACAGTCTGGAGGTGGATCACTGGTTGTTTCATTGCTGATTGGTTGCAATGAAAAGCTAATTGCCATTAGCTGGGCAGGAAGTAGGGGCAGAAATTCTGGGCAGAGGTAGAGTGAACACCCAGAGGAGAAAGCAGATGCCAGAGGATGGAGAGCTGACACAAAGAGGAGGGGAACAGACATAAATCAGAGTGGAACCAGGGAAGAGCCAGTCAAGTGACAGGTCTTAGGCCAGAGAGTGAGGTTAAGTTAGATGAGGTCGCTGGGAGACTGTCCCGGCAGAAGGGATTAGCTTTAAATTTTATTAGCAATCTTCATTGCTAATCTTCATATAAATAAGATGCCTTATTTATACCTCAGGCTGGTCCAAGAAAGTAGCACTATACGAATCGACACTGGCATGTCAATTGGTGATATCATAAGAAGGCCTTGTTTAGGCAATCTTATTGTGTGGATTTTTTGAGTACAGCTTCCCTGTCACATATAGAAGGCTCTACTGTATTTTTTTTAAATTCTTCCTTGTAAGTCAATACAGAAAAGCAAACACCCCGCCAGCAATCCTTGTATGACTGGCCTCTTTATCCATATCCTCAGCTCTAATCAATATCTGACACACTGTGTATTTACTTGTAAAAACTTAAATGAGAAAATAACTTTCCGGTGTCAGCCTTTTTACTTGACTCATTAATCGCAGCACCTCACACAGCACCTGCCACCTGAAAAGTGCTGAGTTTGTTTACTGGGTGGATGATTGACTGAAATGAACAGAGATAGCTTTTTTCCCTGGCTCTACCGGCTTTGGAAGCTGGTTTTGCATCATATTTGGATGGCATAACAGGAAAGGGGAGAGAGAAATACCAAGGACCTCATTGCAGGCTGGAGGCCGGAGGCCAAGTTGACTGGAATCAAACCAAAGTCTTTGGAAAGGAATCTGTGCTCTGTAAGACGAAGACAAGTGTTAGGTACTCCAGGCATCAGAATAACAAATGAGAAATTTTCTTGTGGAAGCAGAGAGCCCCAGAATATTTTTGGTCAGTAGGAAACAAAACCTCAAGTGTGTTTGGTAGAGAAGCTATTTTTAGGCTGCAGAGTTTAGCGTTGTCATGAACTATAACCTCATCAATAAAGGGTATTTAAAAAAAAGATGAGGGACTAATTTTTTTTTCTTGGAAAGTATTTGTCTTACAAAGAAAGACAGGAGAAAAAAATACCCACACATTATGTATATGAGAATCAGCAGCTGCAATGTGGTGAAAATCAAGCAGTGGGGTTTTTAATTAAAATGTTCTAAGTTCAAAACCTCCCATCTTTTCCTTTGAAAGGAGTTGTTAATATGAGATATAGCTGTGAAAGCCCCAAAGTAAGCTTTAAATACTACTGTAAAACTTATGAAATAGTAAATTGGAGTATTATTCACCTATTAGTTCAGTTCTGGTATTTTTATATTAAGGCTACTGGACTGGTATAAAGTTAGCAAATACGTTTCTTTTTGGATGAATACAGACAGCCCAGATGACTTTATGCATTAGCCTTTAAGGGTACTGTGAGTCTCAGGAGTAAAGAGACCAAAGCTTAGAGTCACTGTTTTCTTTGGGTTTAGGAAAGACAAATGTCAACAGTTTGTGCTATGTTTTGTTACGTTTCACTTTCAAATTTCTGAGTCTGGAAGTGCTTACTATATTAAATATAGCCTTTGCAAAAAATGATAATATTTATATTGGTATATTTTTAGCATTATTTCTGGAGAATTTGAAGGCTTAGACACTACCTCTCCAGAGCGAACTGGGACCTGCCTATCACAATAATTGACCTTGTGTGCCAAGCAAGGGCAATATAACAAGAACATGCAGGCAGCTTGCAGACACAGGAGTAATATTTACCACACATGTGCACAAAAACCCTGACTCGGTAGCAATTGGTAGATATTGCATAACCATAGCTTTGATTTCAATATAAATATTCTTGGAGCTTTGTTCATCGGCGTTGTCTTCTAAAATGTCTTTATAATATATTTTCACATCAGAAATGTGAAGTGTTTTAACCACAATTTTCCTAATTAACATTTGAACCTTTTAGAATTGCTGGGCAGAAATCAGATGATGTTGACTATAATCTCACTTCCTGGGTAGACAGCTTAAAATGCTTCCTAAGTTAGATATGTAGTAATGTTACATTAGGGGATATAGAGAGACAGTTCTAGATAATTCAACTCTAAAGAGGAAGTTAGCATATGGCAATATAATTTGCTCCAACTTTCATTTTTCTATAGTAGTTATTTCTTGTTCTGTACCTAAAATATACTATGTAAGCAACTTCTCAAATACCTACATGCATTTGGTATGTTGAAACATATCTTCCGGGGAAGTATAACGCAGTCCTGCAAACTACTGGTATTATTTTTGAAGCATGTTCAGCGTCTGTAAGTAAACTCAGGAAGGTATATTAGCTTGGGGAGAGAAGCATGCCTTCCACACAACTAGGAGAGTGGGTTTATCACCTTTCCTACACAATTTTAAACCTCCCTGATTTTTCACCTAAGTTTTTATACTCTTCCAATGGAAGACTTGGAATATGCTTTAGTAGTATCCCTTGGTTGATTGTGGAGTTGCCTATGGTGTTGGATGATCCAAATCTCATTTTCTTTGATTTTGATGATCTTGGATTTTATTCCATTTTTTTCTTTCATTTTTATGATCTTGAATTTAATCAAAGAATTCTCAGTTAATCTTGAGAAGGATTTTTTTTTTTAAAAAAAAAAGTTAAATATTTTTATGAATCCCCTGGCCCTTCACCTTTGCTTGCTGGCCCATGCTGGACTTGAACTCACAACTGCCTGCCTCTGTCTCCCAGGTGCTAGGGGTCCAGTCTAGGGCTATTCTGCCATATGCCTTCTCTCTTTTGCTTATTTGGATAGTTTGTGTGATGTCTGTAATGGTCTTTGTCATCCATTTGTTGTTATTTTTCCTACTTCAGTGTCACTGTTATTATTCAAGAACAAAGAGAGATAAGCCAGCCTTTGTGTGCTAGACAAAGTTTGCTTGGAAGGAGAGTTGCCCATTGAATTTGCCGATCCCTGGGTTGCATTTGCACTGCGACCATGTTGTCTGATGGTGTTCTGCTATAGGCTGAGAGCTTTTCCCACTTATACTCCTTTCCTTTTGACTTTTGATTGAGTGACAGAGATATTTTCATTCCCATCTCTTTATGAAAAACACACACACACACACACACACACACACACACACAAAACATGTTCTATGTTCTATGATAATCACTTTCCTTTGCATTTCAATTTATAGAAATATTTAACTTGCTTTTTATTAGTTCTTACTCTTTTTTTTGTTTGTTGTGTTTTGTTTTGTTTTGTTTTGTTTTGTTTTTTTTTTTTTTTTTTTTTTTTTTTTTTTTTTTTTTTTTTTTTTTTTTTTTTTTTTGCTTTTGTTTTTCAAGACAGGGTTTCTCTGTGTAGCCCTGGCTGTCCTGGAACTCATTTTGTAGACCAGACTGGCCTCAAACTCAGAAATCCGCCTGCCTCTGCCTCCCAAGTGCTGGGATGAAAGGCGTGTGCCACCACCGCCCGGCTGGTTTTTACTCTTAAGAGAGTAGTATTTCTAAATGAAGGGTACCTCAGATTAATTGAGATAATTAAACCCCAAGTCTGGGCTAGTGAGATGGCTCAGTAGGTAAAGGCAGGTGAAGGGCCTTTCTGTGAAGCCTGGAGAACTGAATTAGATCCCAGAACTCACATGGTAGTAGAAGGAGTTAACTGGCTCCATAGACTTGTCCTCTGACCTCTGCGCAGGTCCTGTGAACAGTGGTGCTGAGCTCTGGGCGGTTCGATGTGGGAGGCTGGACCGTAACACTAGACAGTTAGACACGGAAGACTGCGTACGGTATGTGGATGGAAACTTTTCAAAGTTTTAGAGACAAACTTCAACAAACTCCACAGGTATTTCTAGTTGCCGGAGGAACCGTTCTTAAAACCATCAACACTCTGTAGCAATTGCCTTCTCCTTTATCCTGTTATACAGGAGCGCATTCCAATTTAGGGTACTTTAACTGTCAGAAATATCAAAAAGAGCTTGTGCACTTTAGGCAATCTTTCTGAACCCCTGTCCAGAAAACACAGGGAGAACAATTTTGAAGCAATCTTTGTTTTGCCTTCCCATTGCCCTTTCACCCGAAATATAGCTTTCAGCTAATTAGCGTGTCCCGGCATTACAATGAGAGTTATACTGTGCTCTACCGGGAGAGGTAGATTGGGCAAGGTCACACAACTGCAGCCTGGCTGGGATTTATTTGTAAAAGCCATATTTTGTCTAGCTACTTGACACCTAACATTTCATTTGTCCAAGAGCGCAGGATTTCAAGTTTCCAATGAACTGAAACTTGGCGCTTTAACTTCAGGTCAACATCTTTACTCTGTGTCTGCCTCTTATAGTCTGGTAGTACCCGTTCCAGGTTGTAATGAAATCCATTGATGATTTCGGCTTTTTACATGCTGGAGGGGGAATTAATTATGGGCTAGGAGTCTCCTTGACTTACGTATATCGGCACTTTACCTAAAGATCGAAAGGGCAGTGAAGGAACAAAGACCTACCCTCCATTTTATCATGAAGTGTGCTTCGGTGACAGCAAATCAGAGGGCATGCTCCCTTAGACCTTCAGAGTTGAATGACGCCAATTAATTCACAATTACTGGCAACTGGGCTGCATTTGAAGGGTCTTTTACAATGAACTCTTTTTTTCTTTTATTGGATATTTTCTTTATTTACCTTTCAAATGTTATTCCCTCTCCAGGTCTCCCTTCTGAAAAACCCCCTATCCCCTCCCCACCTTTCCTGCCTCTATGAGGGTGCTCTCCCCACCCACCCACTCTTGCCTTCTAGCCCTGGTATTCCCCTACACTGGGGCATCGAACTCCCACAGAACCAAAGACCACTCCTCCTACTGATGTCCAACAATGAAGGAAAGGCCATCCAGAGACTGCCCCACCTGGGGATCCATCCCATATACAGTCAGCAAACCCTATTGGGGATGCAGAGAAGTGCTTGCTGACAGTTGCCTGATATGGCTGTCTCTTGAGAAGCTCTTCCAGAGCCTGACAAATATAGAGGTAGATGCTCTCAGCCAACCATTGGACTGAGCAGGGGTCCCTGATAGAGGAGTTGGAAAAGGGACTGAAGGAGCTGAGGGGGTCTGCAGCCCAGTGGGGGAGCAACAGTGTCAAAGAGTCAGACAATGAAACTTTTTAACAGGATACTTGTAGACATCTGCTTACTGTACCTTCGCCATGACAGCCAGTATTTGCTAAGATCTTCAGAGCTTTTACAGTTCCACACAAAAGGACATATTGGCAATTCTGTTTTCCTGTATAATAGACAGAGTGTAAAATTCTAAGCTAGAATTCAGCATTGTTATAGAAATGCTCAATGTCACCAGAGCGATTGACTTGTTCCACCTGGCTCTCAGACATTTGTAGAAGCTAAACATATGTACCTTAATTGCAAAAATGTAGGCTTAATGAACACGCGGGCGTTGTGTTACACCAAATGTAACAATCAACATGATGGCAAGCTACTTAAGAGCATGTCACAATGTTTGGCTTTGAAGACATGTGCCTTTGGCAATGTTTCAGAGAAGAATGCATTCTTTGCATTTGCCGTCCTGTGAGCCAATAATAAAGTGTTCAGCATATGAGGCTGGTATTTATTTTAAATTGCTATGTCAATATTTTTGTTTAAAAGCAAGCTTGATTCCTTGTGTGGACTTTGTTGAAGCTTTCTATCACTGCTTTTTATTTGAGTTTGATTTAAGCTGCTTTTCTCCCTGATTTTGTGTTTTGCAGAGTGGCTGCTTTGAAAGCCTTCTGATTGGGGTGGGGAGGGGATGGTGAAGTTGCTGTGTGAATTTCAAAGCCCAGAAGTATAAAAAGGAGCACACAGTTGCTGAAAGCGTCAGAGAAGTGACTACAATTAAGCTCTGGGTATCTTGTGACCTTGAGGCTTCTCAAAATAGCTGGAATAATGGGAGCTTTGGATTCAAATGACTCAGGATGACTTTACCAGCAAAGCCCTATGCTCCTTTGGAGATTTCTCCAGGTCCAATGCCTATGTTTAGTTGGCATGGAAAAATTCTAGAGTATTATGCTTCTGTTTTCAAAGACATGAATGGAATTACACTATTATGGGATGTTGCCCAAGCAATTTAATCATGATCTGATATCAAAGCTAATTTTCCAGCAGTTGGGGGGTGCTTTACTTAATGCAATTGTTTTATAGATATTGTAGACACTTCCAACACATTGTGGGCAGTGTTGCTCCTGAACTTTTACATCATGTCTCTATCTGAGGCATATTTCTGTGAGGGTAATAAAAGTGATCTTTCTGCAAGACAAGAGAAAAACAGTACGTATCGTCTATACTCAGTGAGCTAAAAAATATGGTATTTGTAAATTAGATTGGACATTTTGAGATGTTAACTCAAAAAACTACTTTGCTTTTGGTAATCAATAAGGAAACAAGGACTTTAGGTAATTAAAATCCGTGAGGTGAACATTGCTCATTTGGAACCCAGTAATATAATAGAGAGAGACAAGAGATAAATATTAAAAATAAGTGATTAAAATGTTCCTTTTTATGGAATATAATGACATACATTCTGAGGTCTGAGACAATATAAAGTGTTATTGCAGATGGTATGATATTTAAGTTACACCAAGTATGGGTATTATGGAAACACTACGTAAGCACTAGGCAGTAGTTTTAAAGTCTGTCTATTCTTAAGGTCAAATTTTGTTTGATGGATTGTTTAGAATCTTTCCTTCTGCAGTGTGGTCGGGTAACCAGCATGAACCATGAATGCCTTTTTAATGTAGAAACCCTCCTTGATTCTAGAGACTCTTTGTCAGAATCTGCACTCTAATGAGATTTGGAGTGATTCCAAGCACATCCTACATTGCAGAGCTTGGGTCTGGGTTCCTGCCTTAGAGGAAGCTGATTTAAGCCTCAAAACGTCATGTGAGCCTTTTTGAGGCCCAAATGTGTGCTTTCCTGAACACATGGTGAGGGAGAGTAATGGCTGCACGGAGCCTATAAGAGCCAGTGACTATTCTAGAGTGCGGCTGGGTACAACGCAACGCAGCAGTGGAGGGCGACAGCCACCGTGGGCTTGGTGTCCTGCTCAGCACTGCGCACTGCTTTACCCCGAGAGCATTTTCTCCACACCTTCTGCTCTTCACAGCAGTGCGATTCTTCTATTGTGTCTATTTGTTTATCAACTTTGCTCTCTGCGTCCCGTGTGCAGCCTTCTTCCTCCCTCCCTCCTTCCTTGAATAAACCCTTTAAAATTTCAACAGAAGCTTTAAAATTTGCCTCAGTGTGATTATTTTGGTATTCTTTCCTTGATCCTTGGTATCAGCTCCTTAGATTTTTTTTCCCTAAAATCCTGAGCTCGTCTATAAATACAAGGCTTGAAGCATGTGACCAATTGCTCCCTGTATCACAAACATTCCTGGTATTTTTGGGACCATAGAGCTTGGAAAGACATTGAGAGCCAGAGTCCCTTTTCATTCAATTTTCAGCTAAAGACATGAGATCCCAAAGTACCTTAATCCAGCTCTAATGTGCAATGGGTCGTTTACTGGGTTCCTAGCTAATAATTGACTGGGGCAGTCATTTAAAAAATGACATCATCTCCACAATACTGCCTGTCGTAACACTGTTTTGTGGAGCTATAAACCTGAGTCCAGATATGACTTTCTGATGATCTATATTTCTTTCATGTAACATTTAACTTTCAGTCATACATTTTCAGCTAGTTAAAGTGGAGTCTCAAATCCAGTATTTTTCTCTTCGGTTTTCATATAACACTTATAACATCCAAGTTATAACATCTATTTAACATCTATTTCTCTCTAGTGTTACCATACCAATACAAAGACACATAGGTTATGGTAGAAGAAGCATTGCTTTGCTGAGAATTGAAACAGGTGGTATCTGGATAGTAAACATCAACTTTGTATGTATACTAGTATTTTCCAGTGAAGGACAAGGACCTGTACTATACAGTTCAGAGTCTGAGCATGAGTGAGTAAACACATGATCTAGTATATCTGATGAAATAACAGTAGTATAGGAAGGAGTGTTTGTAACTTCTGTGAAACAATAAATGTAAGGAAGGCCTCTGAAAGCTCAGAGTAGGAATAAACTATATCTGGGTTTTTTTTTTTTTTTTTTTTTTTTTTTTTTTTTTTTTTTTTTTTTTTTTTTTGTGAATAGGCCCAAAGGATTGGGCACATCTGAGAGGAACAGAAAGAGCATTTTAAAATTATATTCCCATACAGAATCATGGTGCAGATATGGTATGATAAATTTATGTATGATGTTTGCAGACCATAATTCACAGGTAAGTGAAATGAAATATGTGTAAAGTAGAAGACAGAAGGACACTTCCTTAGAGGGATGAGAGTATGAACTGTGAACATCTCTGGGAGGAGTGTAACCATTAGTGATGAAGATGGAGGCGCCATGGCACAGGATGGAAAAACTCAGCAACCCAAACTCCTGACTCCTAGAACCTGGACATGACAAGAAGAAAGGCATGAATATTAAATTGTTCTTTGTTTTTGTTTTTTTAAGAGCAAGATTTGTTTTTCATCCCAAGTAGAAGAGATGTGTCAGAAACTGATGGCACCAGGTTTACCTGTAAATCATGAGGCTCTGAGATCTGAACTATCTATGGGCTTAGAAGCTGGCAAACTTTCCTATTAGGTTTTGATACATATGGAGTAAACTACAAAGGGGTTCTTGTGATGGAGAAGAAAGTAAACGCAGCAGGGGTAAATGGAGAAGACTAAGCTAGGACTTGTGACAGGGCCTCTAGTCCAACTCTAATCAATTAAGAGTGCGGGTTTTAACATATTGTCACCTTCCTCGGCAGTACCATGCTAAATGACAAGGTAAAATGAAGGTGGTTTCTCAACTGTCTTCCAAGGATAACATTCTTGGTGATTCCCAAGGAAACTCCTGGTTCATACTGGTATGTTTTACCCAATATTCTACTTCTCTTGAAAATAATAATGAAGATGCAAAGTTTGAATGGGAGAACCTGTCACCTGATGGGATAAAGTCATCGGGTCAAACTTCTCTCTGAATAGAAGATGACAGATCTTTTCTTCTTCTTGACTTTGTCCCTTTGCTTTTCCTGGAAGCACCCATTTGTAGTCACACAAGCAGTGATGTCTAGCTGCTTGGATTATGCTAGCAGAGGCGCAAGGCAGAGTTTGAGAAGAGTCAGTCGGTCCACCACTTACATTCTCTGCTCTTTGGCCTCATTAATTTGTGAGAGGAAGAGGGAAGTGAAAGTGGTTAAAAATATGACATCGCAGGTGATTCAGGATAATGGGACATGAAGGTGAACATAAAAAAAAGAAAGAGAAGGATGTGAAATGAGACTTGTATTGGAAGACATTCCCAGGGTCAGTATGAGTGAGAGAGTTGAGGTATATGGACATGATCAAAAGAAATGAATGCAAAAATGAATTTTTCAAAGGAAATATAAGTACAAATATAAACATACACATATATGTATGTATCATATATAATATTCACATATGTAATAAATGCATATATAAATACATATGTTTATATATATATATTTTACTCTACTTCCAGTCTCTACCTACATTCAGACTTCACGGGAGAGTTAACTGAGTTGATATTGTGGAAGATGTTTAAGTGCCTTATGACGGAGATGTCTGTAGCCATTGCTACAGATAAATTATATACACAGAAATTAAAGCCTTTCAAACAGTGCATTTCAGTAGAGTGTACATGAAAATCCTAGTGGCTACAATCACATCTAAGTACAATTTTCTGCACAATTTATTCTGGAAAGATAAATGGGAAAAAATGGGAAAATAGGAAAAGTTGTATTTTCATAAAGATCATCACAATTAATGCCACTCGAGTGAGATTCCTACATGTTTAAATGTCAAGGTGAAGACAATGCTAATTTGACCTTCAGTTTTCACGTCCAGGCTTGTGAAGTTTGGGTAGGATAAAGAGAAAAGCACCTTTTATTCCCATTGGCTTTTAAGCTTGCCTTTAGTAGGCACTGTGTGTCTTCTTTTTTGTGATCCGGGTTTTACAGTCTCCTTTATCAATTGTAAGAGGTGTGGAGGGCTAGTTTATATCTTTCAGAAGGGACATCTGGGTCAACAGGTTGAAAGAACTTTGAAAGTTATTTGTATCTTTGCCAGTCACTTCATTGTGTGAGAATCGCTGGAGCTTGTGTGTAAACTACCTTTGAATACGAGGCAGAAAATGGAATTTATCAGGGGACAATGCCCTTTGTTTAGAAGGAGCAACAAAAGATGAATAAAGGGGCACAGCTAGTCTTCTGTGTTTAGTGGCCTATTTTTCCCGATAACAAGGGGGATAATATTCAATCTTGATTGTGCACAGAGCCCTTGGTTACTTAAAGGAGATGGAGGAAGAGGAGCCATAAAAAGGAAATAAAGCAACCAATATGTTCCTGAACTGTGACTTTCTGCGGCTGTATTTAGAGAGTAACCAGCACATTTATTTTTTGTGGCTGTATGTGTGAGGCTTATCCATTACATGTACAAACACAATCTGATTAATATTTGTTATAAGCTCGTCCTGTCTGCTTTTATTACAGACATCACCTTCAGATGTGGGGCCACTGCAGCTATTAAATCAGGAATATTTAGCTATTATTTGTAATAAATGTCAGCAGGGCTGAACTGAAGCCAGCAGGAAATGTTCAGGGCAGAAAACACACTGACATTCATTCATGCAAATTTGCACCACTGGTAGAATTAATCATGAAAAGGGAGGGTCGTGCCTACAACGCATTTCTATCAGTGATGTGGCCAATTCCCCTCTTCCCGAGTATGAGGGTTATAATGAACAGAAAGCAATCTGCTGACAAATAGTCCCGTGTGCAGTGCAGTCAGCGAGATTAACTTCCAAGCAGGGATATCTGGTTCAGTGTGGACAATCTGCTCCTTTATCTACACTGGCTCTGGCCTTCTGAGGATGCCTGATGCTGGCCTTTTTCCTCCTTAAAAGACACCTGGATTTAGGATGCTCATAATTCTCCCCCCTTAAAAATCCTAGGAATACTGTAAAGACTGGTCCATGCATCTTGCTGAATGTTGGGCTGGGTCTACCCTATATAAATCAGGGTGTTTAGTCTATACTGAAGAGATATCGCAGTGGGAACTGGGCTGTTGACCACTAAGTTATTGTCATTTTACCAAGACAAGAGAAGTTTAATCCTTTTCAATCTGCCTGCTTGTAAAGTTGAGACAAAGCAATCCATACAACTGAATTATTTAGTAGTTTCAGAGAAAATCGTAATCACCGATATCAATCATGCCTATAACACTGACTGTCAAGGTGTATCAGCTAAAAGTAGGAGAAGCTAGTAGGGTTGAGCATGTGGCCCAGTGGGTAAAATGGTTGCTAGGTAAGCATGAGGACCTAAGTTTTATTCCCAGGACCCTGTGACAAGCTTGGCATTCCATCAAATGCCTGTTGCCCCTGTGCTGGAAGCCCAAGTCAGAAAAATCCCAGGAGTTCGCTGGTTAGCCAGAGTTGCCAGTTCATAATTCAGGGATACAGAGAGATAATGTCTCAAAACACTGAGATGCTAAGATATGGGGGAATACACCTGGCTTTGAGCTCTGGCATTCAAAAGCATACACACACACA
>NW_022196896.1:123872140-123945835 GCF_008632895.1 Mastomys coucha
AAAAGTAATAGTGCATTTTAGAAATGTTTTAGAAAGGTGTGAAAAATGCAAAGCGAATTCGTATCTTTTATTTTTGCTCATTTTCTCATTGCATGAAATTACTCACCAGAAAACAGAAGCCGATGAAAGGAGCTGACAGAAAAATTATAGGGAACTGCAAATATATTAATTATCCTAGTATTTTATTCCTGTGGATTAGGAAAAAAAGTGGAGAACATGCATTAAAAATATTCTTCAAGAAGTTAATGCACAGATGCTTTCTGAAATCATATACTAATATTTACAAAAATTAAGGAAAATATTCTAAAACGCTTTGCATATTATAGAATTCGATTTGAAGCAATGTTTTCCTAAGTAGTGTCATTTTTTCTCATACTGCTTTGAACCATGCACCTATTTACAGGCTGCATATTACCAGCGGAAACCCTCCTCTTCCTGATTCCATTTCTGATGGGGTTGTACTTCACACATTACGGTAGGTAGTGTAGGTGTTAGGAGGGTGCTCTTACAAGTTACCTGAAAAGGGGCGTTTCTGTTGATTAAATGAAAGTTGTTCTCTCTTTGTGTAGAAAATGAGCTTATTCTGTAATTAGGGAAATAACTCCTGGCATCAAGGGGAAGGGCAGGAGCCTGTTTTCATCTCTGCAATATCTGAAAATCAAATAAAAAATTAGAGAAGCTAACAGAGCTTTGAGGACTCTCAGCATTCCAAAGAGGAGCCACCCTGTTTTTAAAAATAATCTCCTTAGTCATCAATTCCAGGTCTCAACCCATAAAGTGTTTATATAAATTAGAGTGACAGATTTAAAATAGATAAGATGATATAAGTTAATGATGATAGCAAACATCTAATAATAAGGAAGATTGAACAGGGTAATATTTTCACTGCAGTTGTATAGGTAATTTGGACTTGTGGGATTTTGTTTTGGTTTTGGTTTTAGTTGGTTGTTAGTTTTAAGACTGTCTTACTATGCTTCTCTGGCCATCCTGGAACAATTTTGTGGACCTGGATGACTTTGGACTCAAAAGATTCTTGTACCTCTGTCTCCTCCTGAGTGCTGAAATTAAAGGCTGTGTCATCAAACCTGGCTCAAGTTAGGCTTTAGTGACCAAGGAGAGAGGACAATATAATTCTTATGTACTTAGAACTCACAGAAAAAGTGGTAATGGTGGTGTAATGGTGGGAATAGGAGCACAAGTAGAAGAAGCTGTAAGAAGTCTTGACTGTATTCAAGTTAGGGTGTATAGAAAACAAAGAAACATTAGATCAGGGGACTAGCACTACACAGTTTGCCTAGCTCCAATGACGGCTACAGTTTCTTTAATTTTTCCTGGAATCCAGTGCCAAGTGACTTATTTTCAGTCTTTACTTTAAAAAAAAAATAAAAATTTAAAACTTCATTAAATTATAAATTAGTCTTCATGCTATTTTCAAACAAGACCTATTTTTTTTGTTTTTTTCTCTTCGGCTTCTTCCCTACACTTCTTGCTCTCCTGCAGCCTCTCATCCCAGTACCCTCATGTCCTTCTCCTTGTCACATGTGACAAATTGCCCCCTCCCCTTCCAAACATTTCTTGTTCACATCAGACTGTCTCTTATCTAGTGTCATGCTTGGTATCTACTCTCGCAAGCCCTTATTTACATATGTACAATCATTAAGTATTAGGATCCACATATGAGAGAAAACCAATAGTACTTATCTTTCTGAGATTGGGCCACATACAGCACTTAAAATATTATCACAGTCACCATGGCTATGCAAAAACAAATGACAGCAAATATTGGGGAGGCTTTGGGGAGTGTGGTGGTTTGAATATGCTTGGCCCAGGGAGTGGCACTATTTGGAGATGTGGCCTTGTTGGAAGAAGTGTATCACCATGGCATGGGGGGCTTTGAGATTCTCCTCCTAGCTTCCTGGAAGCCAGTCTTCTCCTGTTTGCATTTGGACCAAGATATTGAACTCTCAGCTCCTGCCACATGCCTTCCAGAGTACAGCCATGCTCCCACCTTGATGGTAGTGGACTGAACCTCTGAACCTGTAAACCAGCCCCTTTTAAATGTTGTCCTTATAAGAGTTGCCTTGGTCATAGTGTCTGTTCACAGCAGTAAAACCCAAACTAAGACAGGGAGACACATGAGACCATTTCATTGTTATCATGTAAGTATAATTTTATGTGGTAGATAATGAGTCAACCTTTGTATATGAAGATGATTCAAACATCTGTTTGAAGTCACATTGGTGTCTGAGGTGGCTCAGCTGGTTTCATTAGGAGACTCATGTCACAATTCATTTTATCCATTTGAATGTTTAAGAATATGCATTTTCTTTCAATTTGATTATTCCACTTGAGCTCAACAATTCAAGACACATGATGAATAAATGTGTCTTTCAGAACAGGTCACTTTTAGTCTAACAGGTTTTCTTCTGTTCTCACTTTTTATTCCTTCAGTGTGAGCTTTCTTTCTTTCTTTCTTTCTTTCTTTCTTTCTTTCTTTCTTTCTTTCTTTCTTTCTTTTGAGGGAAGAACATCATATTTATTCAATGATCTCTCCTTATTCAATTATTTATTTATTTGCTTACTTAACTTCAGATTGAGTCTCACTCTTGTAGCTGAAGGTGGCCTGGTGCTTACCAGAGAGTTCTGGCTAGTCTCAGATACATGGGGGATCCTCTTGCCTCCCCACCCCAAGCACTGAGATTACAGGTGTTAGCAATCATGGCTTGTTTGATAATTTGAAATCCATGTGAGACCCATGCCCATCATTTTTGAGTCTGCTGTGAGGCCATCCTAGTTCTTTCTTCTTTTTTTTTGTGTGGAAAAATTTTATTTTATTTATTTGTTTATTTATTCATTTATTTTTAGTATTAGATATTTTCTTTATTTACATGTCAAATAATATCTCCTCTCTTGGTTTCCCCTCTGAACAAAAAGAAAGAAAAAGAAAGGAAAGAAAAACAAAACAAAACAAAACAAACCCCAAACCCTGTTTCTTTCCTCCCTCCTCCTGCTCACCAACCTACCCTCTCCCACTTCTTGGCCCTGGCATTCCCTTACACTGGGGCATAGAACATTCACAGGACCAAGGGCCTCCCCTCCCACTGATGACCAACCAACTTGGCCATCCTCTGCTACATATGTAGCTGGAGCCATTAGTCCCACCATGTGCACTCTTTGGTTGGTGGTTTAGTCCCTGGGAGCTCTGAGGGTACTAGTTAGTTCATAGTGTTGTTCGTCCTAAGGGGTTGCAAACCCTTCAGCTCCTTGGATCTTTTCTCTAGCTCTTTCATTGGGGACCCCGTGCTCAGTTCAATGGATGGCTGTGAGCCTCTACTTCTGTATTAGTCAGGCACTGTCAGAGCCTCTCAGAAGACAGCTATATCAAGCTCCTGTTAGCCAGTACTTGCTGGCATCCATAATAGAGTCTGGATTTGATGATGGGAAGAATTCCCAGGTAGAGCAGTCTCTGGGTTGTCCTTCCTTCAGTCTCTACTCCATAGTTAGTCTCTACAACTCCTTCCATGGGTATTTTGTTCCCCCTTCTAAGAAGGATTGAAGTATCCACACTCTGGTCTTCCTTCTTCTTGAGTTTCTTGTGGGTTGTGGATTGCATTTTGGGTATTCCGAGATTCTGGGCTAATATCCACTTATCAGAGTACATACCACGTGTGTTCTTTTGTGATTGAGGTACCTCACTCAGGATGATATTCTCCAGATCCATCCATTTCCCCAAGAATTTCATAAATTCATTGTTTTTGATAGCTGAATAGTACTCCATTGTGTAAATGTACCACATTTTCTGTATCCATTCCTCTGTTGATAGACATCTGAGTTGTTTCCAATTTCTGGCTATTATAAATAAGGCTGCTATGAACATACTGGAGCATGTGTCCATATTACATGTTGGAGCATCTTCTGGGTATAGGTGAGTCCTCTGGTAGTACTATGTCCAATTTCCTGAGGAACCACCAAACTGATTTCAAGAGTGGTTGTACCAGTTTACAATCCCACCAACAATGAAAGAGTGTTCCTCTTTCTCCACAACCACACCAGCATCTGCTGTCACTTGAGTTTTTGATCTTAGCCATTCTGACTGGTGTGAAGTCGAATCTCAGGCTTGTTTTGATTTGCATTTCCCTGATGACTAAGAATGAAGAATGTTGAACATTTCTTTAGGTGCTTCTCAGCCATTTAGTATTCCTCAGTTGAGAATTCTTTGTTTAGCTCTGTACCCAATTTTCTAGTAGGATTATTTGGTTCTCTGGAGTCTAACTTCTTGAGTTCTTTATATACATTGGATATTAGGCCTCTGTCAGATATAGGATTGGTAAAGATCTTTTCCCAATCTGTTGGTTGCCATTTTGTCCTATTAACAGTGTCCTTTGCCTTACAGAAGCTTTGTAATTTTATGAGGTCCCATTTGTCAGTTCTTGATTTTAGAGTATAAGCTATTGGTGTTTGAAGGAAACTGGCCCGCAGTTTCCTTCTAAACGTGGGTGATTCATGAACGGGGGAAGTCGAGATTCTGTGAAAATAAGCGGGTTAGGAGAGAAAGGAAGACACCAAGTAAATGCTTATCAAGGTGTGATCTTTACTTAGTGAATCGGGATATTTATACCTAAGGCAAAACAATCTTATGTCTTTTAGCATATAAGTGAGAACAGGGAAAAAGCATATCAGTACATATCAGTCATGTAAACAAGCCCCTGCAAGCGAGGGCTCCAGGCAGGAAAGCAGATTAAAGGTTTAGTTCTTTTGAATTCTGGGCTGCGGGTTCTAACTTTAATCCCTGGAGCTGTCTCCGGTTCAAACACCTGATGAGCCAAGCCGGGCTGCTGCCTCGGGAGTTCAATTGAGGAATCCCGATGAGGTCAGCAGGAACAGTACAGGTGTTCTCTTCAGGAAATTTTTCCCTGTGCTCAGGTGCTCAAGGCTCTTCCCCACTTTCTCTTCTATTAGTTTCAGTGTATTTGGTTTTATGTGGAGGCCCTTGATTCACTTGGACTTGAGCTTTGTAAAAGGCGATAGGAAGGGATTGATTTGCATTCCTTTACATGCTGACTGCCAGTTGAGCCAGCACAATTTGTTGAAAATGCTCTTTTATCCACTGGATGGTTTTAGCTCCTTTGTCAAAGATCAAGTGACCATAGGTGTGTGGGTTCATTTCTGGGTCTTCAATTCTATTCCATTGATCCACTTGCTTTTTATTGTACCAATACCATGCAGTTTTCATCACAATTTCTCTGTAGTACAACTTAAGGTCTGGGATGATGATTCCACTAGAGTTTCTTTTATTGTTGAGAATAGTTTTTGCTATCCTAGGTTTTTTGTTATTCCAGATGAATTTGCAAATTGCTCTTTCTAAGTCTGTGAAAAATTGAGTTGGAATTTTGATGGAGATTGCATTGAATCTGTAAATTGCTTTCGGCAAGATGGTTATTTTTACTATATTAATCCTGCCATACCATGAGCATGGAAGATTTTTCAATCTTCTGAGATCTTTGATTTCCCTCTTCAGAGACTTGAAGTTTATGTCTTACAGATCTTTTACTTGCTTAGTTAGAGTCACACCAAGGTATTTTTATACTATTTGTGACTATTGTGAAGGGTGTTGTTTCCCTAATTTCTTTCTCATCCTGTTTATATTTTGTGTAGAGGAAGGCAATTGATTTGCTTGAGTTAATTTTATATCCAGCTACTTTGCTGAAGTTGTTTATCAGGTGTAGGCGTTCTCTAGTGTAATTTTTGGGGTCACTTAAGTATACTATCATATCATCAGCAAATAGTGATAATTTGACTTCTTCCTTTCCAATTTGTACCCCTTTGATCTCCTTTTGTTGTCTAATTGCTCTGGCTAGGACTTCAAGTACAATATTGAACAGGTAGGGAGAGAGTAGGCAGCCTTGTCTAGTCTCTGATTTTTGTGAGATTGCTTCAAGTTTCTCCCCATTTAGTTTTATGTTGGCCACTGGTTTGCTGTATATTGATTTTACTATATTTAGGTATGGGGCTTGAATTCCTGATCTTTCCAAGACTTTTATCATGCAGGGGTGTTGGATTTTGTCAAATGTTTTCTCAACATCTAATGAGATGATCATATGTTTTTTCCTTTGGGTTTGTTATATAGTGAATTATGTGGATTGATTTCCACATATTGAACCATCCCTGCATCCCTGGGATGAAGCCTACTTGTTCATGATGGATGATCATTTTGTTGTATTCTTGAATTCAGTTTGCAAGAATTTTATTGAGTATTTTTGCATCTATATTCATAAGGCAAATTGGTCTGAAGTTTTCTTTCTTGTTAGGTCTTTGTGTGGTTTAGGTATCAAAGTAATTGTGGCTTCATAGAATGAATTGGCTAGAGTGCCTTCTGTTTCTATTTTGTGGAATAGTTTGAGGAGTATTGGTATTAGGCATTCTTTGAAGGTCTGATAAAACTATACTAAACCTATCTTGTCCTGGGCTTTTTTGGTTGGAAGACTGTTAATGAGTGTTTCTATTTGGGACTGTTTAGATCATTTATCTGATTTTGATTTAACTTTGATACCTGGTATCTGTTTAGAAAATTGTCCATTTCATCCAGGTTTTCCCGTTTTGCTGAGTATAAGCTTTGGTAGTAGGATCTCATGATTTTTTGGATTTCCTCAGTTTCTGTTGTTATGTTTCCCTTTTCATTTCTGATCTTGTTAATTAGGATACTGTCTCTGTGCCCTCTAGTTAGTCTGGCTAAGGGTTTGTCTATTTTGTTGATTTTCTCAAAGAACCAGATCCTGGTTTGGTTGATTCTTCGTATAGTTTTTTTTTTGTTTTGTTTTGTTTTGTTTTGTTTTTTTGTTTCTATTTGGTTGATTTCAGCCTTGAGTTTGATTATTTCCTGCCTTCAACTCCTCTTGGGTGAATTTGTTTCTTTTTTTCTAGAGCTTTTAGATGTGCTGTCAAATTTCTGGTGCATGCTCTCTCCAGTTTCTTTTTGGAGGCACTTAAAGCTATTAGTTTTCCTCTTAGGACTGCTTTCATTGTATCCCATAATTTTGGGTATGTTGTGGCTTAATTTTCATTAAACTCTAGAAAGTCTTGGATTTCTTTCTTCTTTCTTTACTTCTTCCTTGACCAAGTTATCATTGAATAGAGTCTTGTTAAGCTTCCACATGTATGTGGTCTTTCTATTGTTTATGTAGTTATTGAGGAGCAGCCTTAGTCTGTGGTGATCAGATAGGATTCAAGGAATTATTTCAATCTTCTTGTATCTATTGAGGCCTGGTTTGTGACCAATTATATGATCAGTTTTGGAGAAGGTACCATGAGGTGCTAAGAAGAGGGTATATCCTTTTGTTTTAAGATAAAATGTTCTATAGATATCTATTAAATCCATCTGTTTCATAACTTCTGTTAGCCTCTCTGTGTCTTTGTTTAGTTTCTGTTTCCATGATCTGTCCATTGCAGAGAGTGGGTTGTTGAAATCTCCCACTATTATTGTGTGCGGTGCAATGTGTGCTTTGAGGTTTAGTAAAGTTTCTTTTATGAATGTAGATGCCCTTGCATTTGGAACATAGAGGCTCAGAATTGAAAGTTCCTCTTGGTAGATCATACCTTTGATAAATATGAAGTGTCCCTCCTTATCTTTTTTGATCACTTTAGGGTGAAAGTCAATTTTATTCGATATTAGGATGGCTACTTGGGACCATTGACTTGGAAAATTGTTTTCTATCCTTTTATTCTGAGGTAGTGTCTGTCTTTG
Source organism: Mastomys coucha (assembly GCF_008632895.1). NCBI lineage: Eukaryota > Metazoa > Chordata > Mammalia > Rodentia > Muridae > Mastomys > Mastomys coucha. Next base: position 123,879,882 of record NW_022196896.1, read on the forward strand.
TCACTGAGGTGAGTTTCCTGTATGCAACAAAATGTTGGGTCCTGTTTACTTACCCAGTCTGATAGTCTAGGTCTTTTTATTAGGGAATTGAGCTGATTGATATTAATAGATATTAAGGAAAAGTAATTGTTGCTTCCTGTTATTTCTGTTGTTAGAGTTGGAATTTTGCTCATGTGGCTATCTTCTTTTAGTTTTGTTGGAAGATTACTATCTTGCTTTTTCTAGGATATAATTTCCCTCCTTGTGTTGGAGTTTTTCATTTACTATCCTTTGAAGGGCTGGATTTGTGGAAATATATTGTATGAATTTGGTTTTGTCATGGAATACTTTGGTTTCTCCATCTATGGTAATTGAAAGTTTTGTTGGGTATAGTAGCCTGGGTTGACATTTGTGTTCTCTTAGGGTCTCTATGATATCTCCCCAGGATTTTCTAGCTTTCATAGTCTCTGGTGAGAAATCTGGTATAATTCTGATAGGTCTGCCTTTATATGTTACTTGACCTTTTGCCCTCACTGATTTTAATATTCTTTCTTTGTTTTGTGCTTTTGATGTTTTGACGATTATGTGGCAGGAGGAATTTCTTTTCTGGTCCAAACTATGTGGCATTCTGCAGGCTTCCTGTATGTTCATGGGCATCTCTTTTTTTAGGTTAGGCAAGTTTTCTTCTATAATTTTGTTGAAGATATTTACTGGCCCTTTAAGTTAGAGTTCTTCACACTCTTCTATACCTATTATCCTTAGGTTTGGTCTTCTCATTGAGTCCTGGGTTTCCTGTATGTTTTGGGTTAGGAGCTTTTTGCTTTTTGCATTTTATTCGACTATTGTGTCAATGTTTTCTATGGTATCTTCTGCTCCTGAGATTCTCTCTTCTATCTATTGTATTCTGTTGGTGATGTTTGCATCTAGGACTCCTGATTCCTTTCCTAGGTTTTCTATCTCCAGGGTTGTCTCTCTTTGTGATTTCTTAATTGTTTCTACTTCCACTTTCTGGTCCTGGATGTTTTTCTTCCATTCTTTCACCTGTTTGGTTGTGCTTTCCTGTAATACTTTAAGGGATTTTTGGGTTTCCACTTTAAGGGCTTATACCTGTTTACCTGTGTTTTCCTGTATTTGTTTAAAGGAGTTATGTTCTTCTTAAATTCCTCAATCACCATCATGAGATATGATTTTAGATCCAAATCTTGCTTTTCTGGTATTTTGGGGTATCCAGGACTTGCTGTGGTGGGAGAACTAGGTTCTGATGATACAAAGTAGTCTTGGTTTCTGTTGGTAAGAATCTTGAATTTGCCTTTCGGCATCTGTTGATCTCTGGTGTTAGATGTTTTTCCTGTCTCTGGCTGGAGCTTGTTCCTCCTGTGGGTCTGTAAGCCTATGTCAGCACTTCTGGGAAATCAGCTCTCCTCTCATAAGATTGGTGTACAGAGGGCTGTGTATCAGTTGTCTCTCCTGAGTCCTGGGGTCAGAGTACTCCCTGTTGACAAGCTCTCTGCTTGTGAGAAAGGTGCACAGAGGGCTGTGGATCTGCCTTCCATCTTAGTTGTAGACAGATGTAGAAAGGATTCTGTCCCAGCTTCCCTACTGCTTCCGAGGCCTGTGCCTCCCCGCTGCAGCTGCCTTAGAAAGTCACTGGAGAGAAAATGGTGATCTCACTGAGTCCTGGTCAAAGCACTCCCTCCAGTGTGAATTTTCTAAAGCATGATTGGTTAGTTTATGTGTTTGCAGGCCTGGACCATGATGTCCAGATTTGATGAGAGGTTATGTTAATTTTTTTTCTGGAAGTCGTTTGGGTGAGATCAACATTTTAAATTCTGAAATTTGTATATAGCACATTATCCTCAAAGGTGAAGCTTTTCAAATGGGTTGAAGAACTGGGTAGATCAGTGGACTAACCTCTACTAGGAGCATCTTGGCTACTAGGTAATTTTAGTCCTTGAACAATAATAGCATTGGCTCTTCTTCAGTCTCTAGCATCCTCTTATTAGACTTTGAATTTGGCAAACACCTTGCTCCTATAAACTGTTCCTTAAACTACATCTCTATCTTCATAAAGTACAGACACATACCTTGTTGATTTTCTGTTTGCAGGAGAACGTGGAATAAAGAATATGTGATATGTTTTTTGGAGCCTGGTCCTTCCTGTTATGAAAATAAGCTGTGAGGGGAATTTAACTTGAAACATCTGAGGACATATTTTTTTGTCACTGATAATAGGAAACATGGAAGAGAAGATTTTCTCTTCCCTCTGAACTTGGTTAGGTTTTCTGACACCTGTACAAGTAGATACTATACAATTTAAGTAATGGGAGAAAGTATTAGAAGGAGTCATGGTTAAGTAGGAGGCTTGATAAATGATGAACTGTTGAGCTATTCAATGAGGCCAACTAAGGACCTTGAGTTTGAAACTTCTTGACATAAAAGATAACACATAACTGTACAGCTCAAATTAATTCCAGTTAGGTGTTAATTTTATTTGCTGTGAACATTCCTAATGGATGTTGCTAACTATAATAGATGTCACCAAGGAGTTGAATTAATGTGTGGTTAGTTGATATTAATGATTAGGTCAGGTTGCAGTGTCACAGAAACATAAGTTCTCATGCTTAACATTTTGGAGTAAATATTAGGGAATATTGAATATGGTAGGGTACCTGAAGAGGGTGGACTTGGTCTACAGAAGCAAATAGTCAGCTTCTATTGGTTGTATCGTTTTAAAATTAAACCACAGTACTATTTTTTTTTTTAAAAAAAAAGGAAATAAAAGTTCTGGATTTTTCTGTGAAACTTTATGATTTTTTAATGTTAGTGTATTATATGGTTTTATTTCTCCCTCAGTATGAAATCTTAAAATAAATAATAACTACTACAATTTACACATTAATCCTGGTAATGGACCTGACTATACCACCTTACTGTTGTTCTTCCTATGGGACTGCCAACCCCTTCAACTCCTTCAGTCCCTTCTCTAACTCTTTCATTGGGGACTCCATGCTCAATCCAATGGTTAGCTGTAAGCATCTGCTTCTGTATTTGTCAGGCTCTGGCAGAGCCTCTCAGGAGACAGCCATATCAGGCTCCTGTCAGCATGCACTTGGCATCAAAACCCACAACAGTGTCTGGGTTTAGTAACTGTATATGGGATGTATTCCCAGGTGGGACAGTCTCTGGATGGCCTTTCTTCCAGTCTCTGCTCTACACTTTATCTACATATTTGCTCCTGTGAGTATTTTGTTCTCCTTCTAAGAAGGATCAAAGCACCCACACTTTGTTCTTCCTTCTTCTTGAGCTTCATATGGTCTGTGAATTGTATATTGGGTATTCCGAGCATTTGGGCTAATATCCACTTATCAGTGAGTGTATACCATGTGTGTTCTTTTGTGACTAGGTCACTTCACTCAGAATGATATTTTCTAGTTCCATCTATTTGCCTAAGACTATCATAAAGTCAGTATTTTTAATAGCTGAGTAATACTCCATTGTATAAATGTACCACATTTTCTGTATCATTCCTCTGCTGAAGGACATCTGGGTTGTTTCCAGTTTCTGGCTATTATAAATAAGGCTGCTATGAACATACTAGAGCATGTGTCCTTGTTATATGTTGGAGGATCTTTTGGGTATATACCCAGGAGTGGTATAGCTGGGTCCTTACATAGTACTCTGTCAAGTTTTCTGAGGAACTATCAGACTGATTTCCAGAGTGGTTGTACCAGCTTACAATCTACCAACAATGGAGAAGTGTTCCTCTTTCTCCACATCCTTGCCAGCATCTGCTCTCACCTTAGTTTTTGATATTTGCCATTCTGACTGGTGTGAAGTGGAATTGCAGTGTTGTTTTGATTTGCATTTCCCTAATGGCCAATGATGTTGAACATTTCTTTAGGTACTTCTCAGTCATTTGGTATTCCTCATTTGAGAATTCTTTGTTTAGCTCTGTACTCCATTTTTAATAGGGTTATTTGGTTTTCTGGAGTCTAACTTCTTGAGTTTGATGTATATGTTGGATATTAGCCATCTATTGATTGTAGGGTTGGTAAAGATCTTTTCCCAATCTGTTGGTTTCCATTTTGTCTTATCGACAATGTCCTTTGCCTTACAGAAGGTTTGTAATTTTGAGGCCCCATTTGTCAATTCTTGATTTTAGAGTATAAGCCATTGATTGGTGTTCTGTTCAGGAACTTTCCCCCTTTGCCCATGTGCTTGAGGCTCTTCCCCAGTTTCTCTTCTTTTAGTTTCAGCGTATCTGGTTTTATGTGGAGGTCCTCGATTCACTTGGACTTGAGCTTGGTACAGGAAGAAAAGAATGGATCAATTTGCGTTCTTCTACATGTGACTGCCAGTTGAACCAGCACCATTTGTATACCTTTGTAGGCTCTTGGTTGATTATATCAAATTCTATGAGTCAATTTTCTATGTTAGAACAAATATGTGTAAAAGAAAATGTAAGCTCCTTGTAAAAGGGGTACATAGAATTTGGCATCTAACAGGTGTGTCTAAACTCAATATGAAGGAATGGCAGTGATCCAAGCACTGAGCTTCGATGCTGGACTAAGGAGTGGAAACACTCCAGTTTTTACAAAACTTTTTGCTCAAGGTTTTGATCTCCTCTTCACCCTGTAGGTGTTTAACAACTCTTGTGCAAAATGTTTTAAATGAAACACCCCTCCAAGTGCACTTATCTGAAGCTGGAATATTTAAAAGACTATTATCTTGCCTGAAAGTTGAATTCTTTTGTATTCATGGTTAGGGAATTTTTAGAGGGCCTACAATCAGTATGGGTGGAAAATTTGAGCATAATTAAATCCAAGTTAAAAATTCTGACACAGAGTCCCTCAACTGACAGTTTCAAACCAGAGCTTTTGGGCTTGTTAAAAATTGATTTTTACATAGCTAAGAAGTTGATTTATTTTTGTTACCCTCAACCACTCTTTCAAAATGAAAGGAAAATGAAGTGTTTTGTGAAATTCATACAGTACATCAATTTTATTTTTTGACAACTTAATTTCTCTGGTTACTTGAATATCATGATAGAGTTATCCTCTATTGCTGTGGTTTCAGAAAGGTGAGTGTCTTCTGTGTAAGAAATAAAACATGTTAGAACTCATTAACAGGGTATCTCCATGCCATACTGATCTTATAAATTGCTTCTTAAGTTAGGGTTTAGCATGATACACTTAAGCACCACTAAGGTTGGCTATTGTTTGGATCAAATCAGTGTGTTTTCCTTGTGGATTTAGACACAGCTATTCTTAGATACTAAGCCATAATGTTCTTTTTAAAAAAATTCCATAAAGTATAGACAGTTTTATTTTCATCAAAGTTATATAGAGAATATAATTTACTTTCTTTCAGATGTGATTTGTTTTTATTTTATGTTTGTGAGTGTTTGCCTGTTTGTATGCTTGTGGACCATGTCATTCAGTGCTGGTAGTGGCCAGAAGAGGGTGTAGGATCCTGTGGGAGTGGGGGGTCACAGAGAGCTGAGGGCCATCATGTCCCAGGGTGCTGTAAGAGCAGCAAGTGTTCTTAACCTCTGAGGCATTCTTGCAGCCTCCAATTGCTTTCTTATGAAATCAGTCTTCCTGCAGCAGCAGCAGCAGCAACAGCAACAAGAACAACAATTTTCTTCTCAACTCAATATTCTGTGTAAAGCCATTGACGGGTGGGACTCTAGATTCTATTCAACTGGTGGGACCGAGGAAGTACCAGAAGTCAGCAGGTATCTGAAGTCTGAGATAGACTCTCTATTGGGAATTTGGATTGAGAATTGAGAAACTATGGTTAAGAAGGGTACTAAGATTGAAAAAAATGCTAGGAGAAAGAATTAGAATGAGAGTCTTCATATGCCAAAGTCTGAGAAGGCAAAATTCTGAGCAAATGGATATTAGAAGGTATTCTGCAGCTGCACAAATAGGCATAGGTGTGCAGTGGGCAGTAGAGTAAGGTAACCCCAGAGCACAGTTGAAAACATTCCATCATATGTCATTTCTACCCTTCTAGGCACCAAGGTATACTAGCTATGCACCTTCTTAGTGTCTCATTAGATGGCTCAGACTTTTCTTTACTTCTTTATTTGTAGGGGGACTTAATATTTTTCAAAGAATGTAGTTAATTCTTAAGAAAAAATTATTTATCTCCACAGTATTTAAAATTAACATTATATTGTATACTGACCATAATGATCAGAGGTAAAGTGCCTCAGAATATTTACTTTACTTTGCCTGACATGTATCAGCCAATGATATTGATACAATTGTATAGACTCTTGCCCCATTTGCATAATGTAAAAATTACTAATTGGAAATAAAGAACTGTGTTATCCATAAGCACACGATAAAGGAAGACCCAGACACAGTGAGCCTTTTTTTTCTTTTGTTGGATTTGGGTTATTATGTCTTCATGATCTTTTTGGCCAGAGGACCTTATTCCTATCCAGTTACATTCATCCCCCATGCTTTTGCTAACAGTTCCCGCAAACAGATTTTGTCTGAACTGCAGAGTCCTAGGCTGAGTTGCTCATCAACCATTCAGTTTATGTAGTTTGTGTAGGCATCTGATGAATTACTAAGAAAAAAAAAGTATGTCTTAAAGCGGTTGCATAGTTGATCTGAACTCAAGATCAACTTCGCTCTAGCAGTGGCAGCATAATGAGTAATCTACCAGTGTCCACATCCCCAAAGGACCATGACTCACTCCCTTGGGAGCCCTCAGCTGCTCCTTCAGTAGCAGTGATGGTAGCTGTCCTTCCCCGTCCTGTTGGAATTTCTGATGAGCTTGATCTCACACTGCTCTTTGCATGTAATCTTTTTATGAGACAATGTCAGTTGCCATAGTCTCAAAATATGTTGATTTCCTGAAAATATGTATTAACTGCCAGCTGGATCTTCTTTGAGATTGTATGTATTTGTTGACCACAAATACTTTCTTTGCTTACTTTCTCTCATCCTTTCTTCTATAGTAATTGTTTCCAGGGAAAGGAATTGAGATTCTAGGAATTTAAATTCTTTTTATTTTTTATTGGTTATTTTATTTACATTTCAAATGTTGTCCCTCTTCCTGGTTTCCCCTCAGCAAACCCCATATCACATTCCCATCTTTGCCTCTAGGAGGGTGCTCCCCCCATTCCTGCCTCACCACTCTAGAGTCCCCTTATGCTGGGGTATCAAGCCTCCGTAGGACCAAGGGTCGCCTCTCCCATAATGATATTATGTAGCAATCCTCTGCTACATATGTAGCTGGAGCCATGGGCCCCTCCATGTGTACTCTTTGGTTGGTGGTTTAGTCGCTGGGAGCTCTGGGGTGTCCAGTTAGTTGATATTCTTCCTATGGGGTTGTAATCCCCTTCAGCTTCTTCAGTCCTTCCCCTAACTCTTGAATTGGGGTCCCTGTGCTAGGTCCAATTGTTGGTTGTGAGTATCTGCATCTGTACTGGTCAAGTGCTGGCAGAGTCTCTCAGAGGACAGCTCTTCCAGGCTCCTATCAGCAAGCCATTCTTGACATCAGCAATAAATAATGCAGAGTTTCAGTGATAGTGACAATGAAAACAAAGCTTCCTTTAGCTACTACTGTCCAAACCACTAGCAAAGTTAAGAAAATTGCCCCCAGAACTTTGCTCCCGAGAAAGAAGTGTTTCTGATGTTAAACTTTACGCAACTGTGAAAATGTCATTTATGGACAGATAAGATTTCTTACTCAGTAAATGCTTGTAATCAGCTCCGAGATCTATATAATTACTGTTTTGAAACCAAGAAAAGAGAGACCTCAAGTTGCTAAGCAATGATTCCTGGGAGAGACAGTGTATGGTTGCGAGTGTAACTTTGAGTGGAGAGTTCGTCAGTTTTCACCCTCACACTATTACTACCATAGCTGACTCATTAAAAAATCAGGACAATGGAAATGGGACACTGCCCATTTAGTAAGACATTAGGCCTCTAGTTGTGCAAACAAATTCTAATGTTGATTCGTATATCTAGCCTTTAGACTTTACCATTTTAATATAACTATAAGAAAGAAGACATATTCATATCCACAGTTTCCAAGGTATCAAAACAAGCAGTATAATTGTTTTTAGCTGTAGTTTTTAAGATTATTGTTGTTGACAGTGGGCACTAGCTCACTTGAGCTGATGGCTCTGACAGGCTCTGCCCTTCTCTCTGATTCCCTCTGCCTTGCAGAAAACCATAATATTATAGTCCTAAAGCTAGTAGCAGAGGTCTATTCCCTTATTTGAAAGTTTTCTCCTCCTGAGGCTATCAGAGTCAACCTATCAAATTATAGAAGTCTAGCAATCAAAAGCCACCTTGGCTCACCTAATTAACATACCCAATTAAAATTAAATTCATCCTCCTAACACGGGGTTTCCTTTTTACCTTTATAAACAGCCAGTTTTCCCACGGGCCACATCTGTCTCCTCTCTATCCATAGGCAGTCCTTTGTCCCACTCAGGGACAAATATTCCTGTGCCCTCTCCTTTGTTCCCTTTCCTCTTTCCTGCTTCCTCTATCTCCTATTTTTGTCCCTTATCCTTGTACTTTGTCCTTTTGGGGCAAATAAATCTCCTTTGTGCTGAGAACTTGTCTTGCTGAGATTGGTCTTACAACATCATTATTTCATCTTAAGTGAAACTTCCTCTTGAGAGTACGAGCAAGGTAAACCAATAGGCTAGGAAGCTGAAAACCTTAAAAATCTAACAAGTTTATGAAGCATGCCAAGCCCTTGATAGCCTCCAAAACTTTATGGTTCACAGGGCCACTCCACAGTTTTATGAGCAGTAAACAGCTGTTTAGAGGAGGAAGCTGGTTAAGCTGCCTACAAACTGTGCAGAGAGTTCCAGGCACAAGGCTTCCCTGGGTCCTCATGAATGCTGTCATGGACTTCTTCAGTCATGGAAATGCCTTTGCATCACTCCTACTTCGATAAGTGACCTCTTACCTAGATTCCTGTAAGCAATCCCAGTATTCATATTGGCTCCCCAAACTACATTTGGGTGGAATTGCTTCTCTGTCTGGGTTGACTAGATGTTTGTTTTATATACTCACAGGAAAGTCATGCAACAACTGTACCAACTACAGAAAATAACTCCTAATTAGGTACCGGACAGTCCTCATAAGAAAGTTCTGATTAGGTATCTGTAACAATGTATTTAGCATGCATAGTTTTTTTTTTCTGTGATTGCTGACCTAATTGTTGACTTGGATACTTTAATACTTGTTCACTGAATTGGACGGGGTTTTATTTCGATGTGGACATCAGGGAGTCCCATTGGGTTCTTCCTTTACTTCTTCAACTTACGGTACTTGATTCCATTAGATCATAGCTATCAGTTCTAAATGTCTATTCTAATATTTAATTCTATGACTATTCCCCCAATCCCTGTGAACTGAGCAGTATAATGGGGAGTGTGATGATATATCTAAATTAAGAAATAGTAACTTCTCTTTCCTCAGTTGTTCTCCAGAAACCTGTGGTCAAATTCATTCTGCATCCATCTGTTAGAACTAATACCTTGTCCTGTTAAAAGTGATTTTTTTAACTTTACAAGTGTTTAGTTTCTCTTTATATTTTTATTGTTTTCATTCAAATGTCAGGTTTTGATAATATGCCTATATTTTAGACTGTCATCAAGTCCTAAAATGATTATATATTTTTTTCTATTGCATAACACATTACTACATTGTGCCAAATAAAAACAAAGAGTTGTTTAGTTCTTAAATATTTGAAATTATGACCAGCAGGAAAAAAATCATTGAACAAATTATGAAAATCTATTGTCTTCCTAAGATACTTTCTATGGAGTAATATCATCTTTCAAAAAGTAACTTGAAGAAGGTTGCTTTTCTAAATGTTTCCTGTAACATTTGCTGCTTGGAAATGTGAAAAAGGCAAGGCATAAGCTGTGGGTGAGTTTAAAGGTTGGTCTGCACAGCTGAGAAGAAATATTGGCTTTTAGTCTCCTTATTTATTGCACAGGGCAGAAGAAAGAGTGGCTGAGTTGAACACCAAGAGCTGGTGAGATTTGCTTCAATCACACAAACAAACAGGCTTAAGCCTTAGAAACGACATTTCAAAGGGCAGGTAATTTCAATTTTGACAAATATAATCAACAGTGGGCTTGATGGGAAAATGTAAAAATTCAAAAACCCTGCAATTATATAGTTTATTTTAACAACAGGCCACAAGAGCACAGGTGGCTCATATGTTAAAACTCAGGCAGAGGAGCAGAATGAAAACCCAATGACTGCACAAACCCAGGTGTTAACAGGGTTTCACAGGGTGGCCCCAAGTCAGTCTCTTCTGTTCATTCAGCATTGGGTGGGAATGTCCACCCGAGTCATAAGCAACCAAAGTTCCAGGAAGTGGCTTTTGTTTCCGGTAATAGTCATTACATTCAACTCTCAGATGAACAGTATGATAACATTCATGCAAGTGGCTATGGTGTAGGGTATTGCTTTTCCTTGAACTGACTTTTCTAGTTTTAAAATTGTATGCACAAGGACAATGTGTTTGGTCATATTCATCCTCCATTACCCATCCATATCTCCTTCCCGACCCCCTGTGACTTTCATTTCTTTTTTCCTTTTGTGGGTGTATGTCTGTGCATGTAGCTATAGAATGCTCATGAATGCAGTCATATCCAAAAGGCAGTGTGTCCTAGAACTTCCCTATTTGCCAGTTCTTAGAGTCTTTCCACTCTCTCTTTCCTGATGTTCCCTGGATCTCAAATGGTGTGGTAGAGATGTCCAAGTCAGAGTTGAGCCCTGAACCCCTTAGCGCTTTGATTAGTTACCAGTCTCTTTATTAACTTTCACCCACCACAAAAAGCTGAGAGCCGCACCTCACCAGTCTATGGGTGTAATCATATACACTTAAAAAGCTGTTTAACTGGATGACCATCTAGCAGGATAACATAGTCGGTGGTTTGGTCCGGTAGGGCCTATGAATTTCCCACTTGCATGTGTTTGAGCAGAGTTATACTACCAGATATGTGTTCCCTCTTGTGGAGAGGAGCGCAAGTCCATTGAGTGACTAGTTAGTTATCTCCAAAACAGGTATGCCACTAAAAGCTGTGTGTGATTGTGAAGATGACAACTTTGCAGAAGGAATGTTCAAAAGAAAGCACATGATATTTTCTTCATGAGTACAATGGTTAGAGATCACAGAAGAGGAAAAGTGGAAATGGGTGAGATTTAAAATCTGTGTTCCTTAATATATTCTTCACGCCCCACTGACGCTGTTTCCAGATTGTTTACTTCTTTCCTCAATTTTTTTTCTTCTGAGATTTTTCTTGCCCGGATATTTAAACATTGAGTCAAATGTTATTATTGAAACGAGTTAGCGTGTGTGTGTGTGTGTGTGTGTGTGTGTGTGTTGATTTGTATGTGAGGGGAGCATGTATGTGCCATGGCTTGAATGTGGTGCTCAGAGGACAACATGTGGGACTAATTTCTTTCTCCTCCTATGAGGTAGTTCAGAAGCTCACGCACGGGCCTTTAGGCTTGGAGGTGAGCCATCTTAACAGCTCATACCTCAATTATTTGTTTGCTATTTGGCAACTTTGGACTCTTTGGATGACTCTATTCTTCTACATATAGAAAGAACTGTAGTATTTTGTTTATCTGAAAGGTTGGACCTTTTGATCATTCCTAATTAAAAAATAAAATCACAGTTATCCTGAGCAAGAATAGAGAGGAGGTCTCCTCAAATACCTACCAATAACAAATTTGGGTTTTATGAATGTCCTAGGCATCTGGTTGTTGTCTTTCATATATAGATACTTTCTGTGCTAGCATGTGAAGCTGTCAATAGGAAGCTAATCCATTTGATCTCTTAAAGTGAATGATTTCAAGGACACCTGCTTATGTGGAACACTATTCTATATCAAATTGCTTTTATTAACTTATTTCATGAATTGAAAGACTCAGTAGCATTGAAAGTTTAACGACTTTCCAATACTGCTCAGCAAGTCATTGTCAAGATAAAGTAGACTTCTGAAATTGAATGGGAAGCCTAACAATCAAGTGATTGTGTCTGTGCATTTTATGCTCTGGCCTCTTATGGGCTCCATTATATTTTGTGCGGGTGCTTGCTTCTTTCAGCTGGTCATACTTCAAAAGCACCAGCACTCAGAAGCAGTAGCTCTGGGAGTGGCACCATCAACGGCATTTGGCTCATCATTGACCCAGAGACCCTGGCTCTGGACAGCAGTCCATCCTCACAAATATGCCTGGGATTGACCCAGAAAATGCGAACCCTCCATGGCTGCTGATATTCAGTTGATTGAATGAGTTAAATGGCCAGATGTAGTGCTGTGTGTCTAGAAACCTACACTGTATTTTTCTCTTTTTCAAAACTATGAACTCTACTTGTCAGAATAAAGAATTTTTTTTCCATTTGCAAGATTTTTCACTCTGAGTTCCCCATGTCTCCTTTCTGCTACATTAACCTTGGATGAGCTGTGAATGGGATAATATGGAACATAGGGGCATATGATATAATGTGCAAGGGAGAAACTGGGAAGGCTGATCCTCTCCACAGACTCCCTCCCTCTAATGGCTTGTGCAGTCTTCCAGGTGGCCAGCCCAGCCACAAGAACTACCAGTTTAGATATTGTACTCTTCCAGATGTTGGTATCTCTTCCCTACCTACTGTTGCTTGTAACGATGGTCTTACAGGGCTGTGTTGACAGAATTTTTCTTAGCTCAGAAGTAAAAGCAAGCCAAAACAGTTACATGATGAATGGATCAGAGCTGCTTCTTATCTCTCTTTGAAAGGAAATTTTCTTTTTTTTGTCCCCATTGCTTCAGACAAATGAGGGTGAAATAAGACAGGCATGACATAGCTGGAAGAGAGATGGATCAAAGGATTTCCTTATGTTTCAATCAATACTAAGTGCTGCTTTGACATATGGTATCCACTGGGAGAGCAGAACTGGAGTTGTCATAAAGTAATTAAAGTCTGGTTCCGGGAGCATTGTGCATGCCCTTCAACCAAGTGCCACAGGTACTTAAGCTTCTCTTGTATGCCTCTGTGGCAGGGATTCTCTTTCCTGGTGGTGATGGAGATGTGTCCTCTACAGATGTTTTCTGCATCTGCCTTGCAGCAGGGGCACTGCTTACAGTCTGCTTCCTCCTTTTGTCTGTCTCCTTCATTAGTTTTCCTATCCATCCTGTTGGTTTCCTCCAAAGGAACTTTTCTGTGCTTATGTCTCCCACACCAGCCTCAGAGGTCCCCTGCTCTGAGTTGACCTTGTCCCCTCTTCCTCTTTGCATTTGCAGTATGACAAAATAAAACAAAAGACAAAGCAACACCCCAAACACCTCTTCCTTTCCAGATTTCTTGTTAAAAATCTCTTTTGGAAAATATTTTCAATGTCTCACCAAATGTCTTTGAAGATTAACGATTGGGTATTTAGAAGAAATGACATTCAAAAATATATAATGATACATGACAGGGAGAGAAATCCTGTCTCTAAGTTAATTTATCTATTATACAACAATAACATGCTGTACCTTATGTATTTATTCATTTAATAAACACTTACCTCCCAGAAATTATATGCTAATCTTGAATTAGGAATCATTTTTCTGATCTGTAGTCAATGAATGAACAGAATATGATACAACATTGTCACATGAAGTCAAATTAGGTCACTCAGTAGTGAAACTATATTTTGGGTGTGGAGGGCAGTTCTTCTGTAGATACAGTGATAGTATATAAGAAATTATAAGAACCTCTAGGAAAAATTAATGGACTAGATTCTGTGTCTCATCAACCTGTAAGGTGCTGAGGTTTCTGTGGAAACGCAGTGTCTGGTGTCTTAAGTTTGCCTTTTAGCCTTTGAATATATTGTCTACTCTAGACTTAGGTTCATAGCAATTCTCTTATGTCACCTCTCCCCAGTACTGGAAATACAAGCATGAAAGACTATGTCTAACTACATCTAACTGTGTCTAAGTGTATCTGCCATCACTGTTTTCTTCTGCTTGTTTGTTTGGTTTTTGAAAGTTTGTGTTTTCCTTCTTCATTATATATATATATATATTACATATATACATATATATGTGTGTGTATGTATGTGTGAATATATGAATATATGTCATGTATGCATACTTTTATTTTGAAATTTTTTAAAGTTTTAAGGCTTTTAAACTAAATGTTTTTCAAATGATAATTTGTTTTATACTTAATGGTAATATAGAGAAGTAAAAATATTATATTTTTAGTCCTATGGTATGATATATATACTTACAAATGATGAGAAACTCTTCATCATTATGCACATTTCTTTCTTTTCTTCCTCTTTGCATAGAAGGACAGAAGTTGCATATACCTTGCTAAAGACAAGAGACATACAACTTATGCTTCAGGCACACCACAAACCCTTAGTCACTATAATTCTGACCAGTTGTGGATGTCTGTGTGGTTCACTATTGTTTGCAAAAAAGAATTATTTGATAAGAGATGAGGACTACACTAATCTCTGGACATAAAGTATATAAAATAAAGAACAATTTCTGAGGAACTGCCAGAATGATTTTCAGAGTGGTTGTACCAGCTTGCTGTCCCACCAGCAATGGAGGAGGATGTGTGAAGGGGAAAATGGGGAAATAAAATTTGAAATGTAAATAAATAAAGTGACCAATAGAAAATAAAGTACACAAAATAAATGAGCCAATTCAAATATAGACTGTTGATCTGAACAGAGAGTTCTCAGAAACAAGAGGTAAAAATGGCTAAGAAATATCTTTACAAGTTTTCAATGCCCTGAGCAGTTAAGAAAATGAAATTAAAACTGGTTTGAACTTTCATCTTACTGCAATCCAAATGACCGAGGTAGAGAAAATAACTGACAACAAATGCTAGTGAAGATGTGTGGAAAGGAACACTTGTGGACTCTTGGTGGCATTACATACTGATGCAGGCACTATAGGGGCCAATTTGGAGAAGTCTCAAAACCACAAAAGTAGATCTGCTATGTGACCCAGCTATACCACTCTCTGGTGTGTGTCCAAAAGGTTGACATCATACTCTAGAGATGCTTTCTCAGCTCTGTTCTTTGTCTCTCTATTCACAATAGCTAAAAATGGATACAACCTAAATCCTCAATTGTCAAATGGATAATGAAAATATAATATTTGTACATATAGAATAGAATTTTGTTTATTCTATTCTATTCTGTTCTGTTCTGTTCTTTATATTTACAAATAAGTGTAGCTCTTATCCTTCACAAAAAGAATCATCATTTTCTTACATGAGACGGGAACTATTTCAGAGACTTACAATGGTCAAAATGCAGAAAATAAGGGACTGTGAGAGCCCAACCTAAACTTATACATTTTCATTTGAATACTTATTTCTTAGACTTAGGCACCATCACATCAGAGGGGGTGAGAAGCTTATAAGAGATAGAGGACTGGGATATCAATGGTTAGATAGTGTCTCCTAGGCATGAAAAAAAAAGCACTTATTAAATTTCAACAATATGGTGGCTTGGACAAGTTGAATATAATGCTAACCAAAGCTGGCATGCCAACAGACAGCGGATCAGTGGTTTTTAACCTGTATGTTGTGACCCCTTTGAAATACCCTCAATCTCAAAAAACATTTACATTATGATTCATATCAATAGCAAAGTCACAGTAATGAAGTAGGAATGGAAGTAATTTTATGGCTGGGGGACACTACAACATGAGGAACTGTATCAAAGGGTTGCAGAATTAGGAAAGTTGAGAACTACTGTTATAGATCAAGAACTACAGTGGTGAAAGAACATTAAGAGGGAGATTTTCTTCTTCCAGTGATGTGTTTCCACATAGGATATCCAAATTCAAGGTTAGCCCTGATATATGTGAACAACATTAAGTGGACTAATTAGGTTATTTATTTATTATATACATCTATATGTATATATGTATAGATATATAATTATGGATAGTTAAAGAAGAAACCATGAAGCATGAGATGTTTGGGGTAGAGTAAGGGTAGGAGAGATGTAGATTAAGTGGCGTTTACAAAATTCTCAGGGAAAGAAAAGAAAAATGCTCTAGGAAAATGAAAGGGGTGAAGATATCGGATACTTTTGAAGGTATTGAGTCTGAGGTCACTTATTTTTGGATTAGTTTTAACCTTTTGTCAGTATATTTTGAGTTCTTGACAATGATTTGGTTGGTTTCTCAGTTGTTATTTATACTCTGGGAGAAAGTTATAACTATGAATGAAAATTAGAATTGTTTTATAAATATTCCAAATGATGGAGAGTATTTTGGATAGGTATGTTTTTTTGTGTTCAAACGTATGTGGGAAAAGCATGTATTAGTAATCTCTGTGGTTACATTTTCGTTGTCATGACTTTGGGCAATGTGTTGCTGAAAACATTTGTGAACCAGTAAAAAAAAAATCTGATCTTTATCTTTGATGTTGAGAACAGAAGAGAGAAATAATTTATCATAATGTTTTTCATCTAGAAATCTTATTACAAACACACCTTTAATCACTTCATTGGGTGATTTAATTTAGGGAGGAGAAATTAGTACACTTTGTAAAAATATAAGACCGTTTCAAGGACAGACAAAATTTAATGAAAATTCATTAAAATATTTTAAAGTCCTCGAGAAAACATTTATGTGAAAAGGTCCTTTAGAAGTACTTGTGTGGAAATGTGTGCAGTTCCAGGTATGGGCCCCTGTCTGGCATCATTACACAGAAACTAAAGGACCATCAGACCCACTTATCCATGGAGGGCATGAGAGAGTGGAGTGAACAGCTCTTTCCTAGCTAAAGAATTTTTTTCCCTTTCACATCAGACTTTGTCTAATCTGTAAGGTTATAAAGCAAACTTTTAAAGTTTGTTTCTCCCAGAGTTCTTTTATGTACTTACCTCCTGTATTGCTTTCTTCTCAGTGGGAAGCACTGACCATTTCCCACAATGATAGCCTCATGAGATTATGTCTCCTAGTGAGCTCCTGCTCATATTAGTCTTTGTAAGCACATGCCATGATGCTGCATAATGACAACTTTGCTTAACAACAGCTTTCTCAGAAGTCTCTCCATCATTAAATGATACAAATTAAGCATATATTTTCAATCCTGTAGCTTTCTACAGCTACACTACAAAAATTGCACGAGTTCCCTTTATTTATTAATATATTTCTAAATATACATTAACATATGATTAATATTTAGGAGAGAAAACAAACACCTTTTTGTTGCTAGAAGTATTTTCTTAAATATATTTTATGAGAAAATTCCTAAAGGCTTCTTAGTGAAAACATCAGGAAAAGATGCTAGATACAAAGAAGGACTTGTTCTGGGGTGAATACTCCAGATGCCTCTGTTTATTGATTACCTACAAGTTCAGTGACGATTGAAAAACATAATGCCATGAGAAGGTCTGAGCACTTGCGACACAACTCTTCCTTCTTCAAATAAACACTTACCTGGTACCACAACAATTTGTTCTTCTATAACGAAGGAAGGAAGAACTCATTCGATATCATTGCAAAGATGTTGTAACTGTGCTCTGGTCTTGCCAGCATGCGAACCCTCCTATATGGGTTGCTCTTAGGATGTGTCTGTCATGAAAAGATGTCCCACACTGTATAAGATTAGACATTGCAAGTTTAAACAAAATGATAATATAGCACTGTAAACCTCGCAAACAACCCACATCTAAATCACTGGCACCATTCATTAGATGTGAGTATGCATGCAGAGCAATAGGATCTTTCACTTGTAGCTGATGGGTATAGTCACCTCGGAAAACTGGCAGTTTCTCAGAAAATTAAATCGACCTGGATAATTTAGCAGTCACACATTTTGAAACTCACCCAAGTTGATTGAAAATGCATGTGTGGTATGTGTGCACGCCATTATTTATAGCATTTGTTTTCACAATACTTGGAAGTAATCAAGGTGCTTTTCAGGAGGCAAAGTACAAAGAATAAATCCTAGCCCATCTATACAGTGGATTAGTATTTAGTGCAAAATGTAAATGACCAATTTCAAATTCATAGTCCCCCTTTTTTCCCCACCACCGTTTTCCCCACTTCCCCCACCCCCACCGTTTTGTTTAACCATTGTGCTAGAGAGGAATATTAGCCTTGATATTTACTTTGTCTTATTTGGTGTATTAGTCAGGGTTCTTTAGAGTCACAGAAGTTATGGTAGTCTCTATGTAATAAAGGAATTTATTGCAGACTTACAGTCTGTAGTCCAACTCCCAACAATGGTCGGCAGCAGCTGTGAATGGAAGTCCGAGGATCCAGCAGTTGCTCAGTCCCACAAGGCAAGTAATTGAAAAAAAGCGAGCTTTCCTTCTTCCTTATATAGGTCTCCAGCAAAAGGTGTGGCCCAAGTTAAAGGTGTGTGCCACCACACCTTTAACCCCAGGTGACACTGCTTGAACTTGTAGATCTTTCTATCTTAATCCTCTGGGATTCATAGCCATATACCTCAAGATCTCCATGCCAAGATTAGGGTCGGAAACTTGTATCTCTCAGCCTCCAGATTAGGGCCAGGTGAGCCTTCTAATTCTGGATTGTAGTTCATTTCCTGACAACCAGGAATAGCCACTACACTTGGGAAATAAAAGAAGAAAAATATTCTTTGTTTCTATTTGTCTTGCTGAATTTTGCATTTCCCTCCTTGATGTTTTGATATTAATATCTCTGGCACACTCATCTCCTGAAGCATTCCATCTGTACTTTTTTCAGAACACCACTGAGGTACTTTCTTATGTATGAATGGGTTTACAGTCTGTCCTCACACCACTCATGAGTTTTGTGACATTGGATAAATTGCAATCATCTTAGTTTTAGTTTTTAGTGTTCTCCTTTGGAGAATGGATTATGATTAGTGATATGTCATGTGACCACGATGACGAAATTAGGAAATTGTATGCACACTGTTTGATGTCAGCTGATGGTTCTCCTGATGTTATCATTGTTCAGCAATGCGACAGGAGAACTGACGTATTATTTGCCAAAACCACATTTTTCCCTGGATGCTGACATGAGGCTGTCAACCTTTATCTCACAATTATCATGATATTGCAAAAGAGACCTCTTTTTTGGGGGTGAGGTTTTAAACCAATTATCCATTAAGCAATGATCTTCATGCAACTGATTTTCAGAGAATTTATCCATATTTCCTTGGGGTCAGGCCAAATGGCTTAATTGATTTCTCTATGGCCTCCTAAGGTCAACTGGTTAATGACAGTAAACCACTTAATCATGGAAGAGCCATGGGTCATGTTCCCTAGCTCCCGTCTATTTTACTGAAGAGTTGACCTCTTGTTTTTTTTCTTTCTCTTCGACCTTGTTCTCTGTTGAATTGTGTCTCAGATGACTGCTTCTTAGTCACCCTGACAACACTTACTGCACATGTCCAGTGGAGTTCATGGAAATGTTTTCTACATTATTTTATTCATGGTACATTGCTATGGCTGTTTCCATTGTGTATGACAAGTGAGTCAATTTGTAAATATTTGCACTGAGAAGAGGAATCTGACAAGAGTCAGAATTAATTCTCTGCTGTAAATTCAATGGCTGGGGAACACATTTATTTCCTCGGCTTTTCAAGACTGTGGATGAAATCTTTGATGAGTTTCTGGAAAATTACATACTTTATTTGAATTCACAAATAAAGTTTCTTGTCCTCCCTTCATATGAACATCATAGCTACTTCAGGATAAACTTTGGAGTCTTCAGCTTCATGGGATATAATAAATCATCATCCATCTAACTGTGAAATCAGAAAAGGGTGGGCATGCAAGGAGATTTCATCATGGAATCTGGCTTCAATCCACATAGACAAGCCCAGTTTAGTGCCTACTTGCATAGTTCAGTATATCATTGAACATTATTGTTTAGAGGTTTTATAACTTTGCTTGCATGCATTGTTTTTTATTTACTTATTTTTTTATTTTTGGAGGGGGAGCCTGACAGAAAGGAAGATGGCAGGCTTTAAAAGCTTCGTCCATTGGTCATTTGTTATCTTGCCTCAGTAGTAGAAGCACTTTAGAGGCTTCTGGGTGTCGAAGTTTTATACCAAGCTTGGAGATTTCCAAAATGAGGTGAGAAAGACTTGCAGACGTTGAACAATTTCTTTGGGTACCTGTAACCTTTTGCGACGCACAACCATCACTTAGCTGAAGGTTTGGCTTAAGACAAAACCAGAAGTCGGTTTTCAAATTTCTTTTTATTAAAGCACAGATTAGAAACTGATACAATATCCAGGTAACATTGAACATGCTGTTCTAGGGCAAGAGTTCCACACAGAACTTGACAGCTCAAATGAAGGAGAATAAAGCCTAACAGAGACTTTCATGAGGCTTAGGTTAAAGGATGCTCTGGGGAGAGCCTTGCCCATAGAGGACATGTAAAGAACTACATCTGCGTTGCGTTTCCATAGTGACCTTTGACAGGCAGCTGAACCAAACTAGGCTTTATATTTTTTCTCTATTGGCTTGTGATAAAAAAATAAGAACGTGATTGGAATTTTGGGATAGTTTTAGCATTCTATGTATAATGTATTATAGAAATTCCAAAGTTTAAGGTTGAATAATAAAATATTAGTGACATTAATTTTGCCCAAATTTGAAAATTTCTAGGGAGAAGGCTCTGTGTGTTGCTCCCAGCTCTGTATGTAGATAATTGATTCATTCACCACCATGTCTAGACATTCAGTATCTAACACAGTCCTTGAGAGATTAAAAAAAAGCTCAACTAACATCTATTCAATAAAAAGATTTTCTCAACTTTGTGTGTTTACTCTTTATATGTCATAAACATATGATGCACACACACACACACACACACACACACACATTTTTTTTCTCTGAGAATTGATCCTTTTGCTGTGCATAAAAACAAAACCACGGACAGATAAATCTGCCACTATGATTTCTTCCCCAGCTCACAGGACCGCGATTCTTTATACAACAGGTTTAAGACATGAACTTCAGATGTTAACCATTTCATGTTTAAGGGCTGCAGAGTATGTTTGTAAATGTGAAGTTCAGGTTTAGGGAAGTTGCTTTGATAAAGACCAGACCAGTGTTCATTTGGAGCAATGGCCTATGGAAGTTGACTCTTTATTCTAAATTATGTCTAGATTTTTTTTGTTTTTATTTTTATTAATTTTTTATTAATCATCCCATTTGTTTACATCTCAAATGATATCCACCTTCCCAGTTACCCCTCTACAGCCTCCACATCCCCCACATCCCATCTGCCCTTTCTTCCCTCCCCTTTGCCTGTAAATGGGTGCTCCGGCACCCACCCTCCCACCCATTCCTGCCCCACTGCTCCAGCATCCCCTTATGCTGGGGCATAAAACCTCCACAAGACCAAGGGCCTCCACTCCAACTGATGTCAGACAAGGCCATCTTCTGCTACATATGTGTCTGGAGCCATGGATCTCTCCCTGTACATTCCTTGGTTGGTGGTCTAGTCCCTGGGAGCACTGGGTTGTCCAGCCAGCCAATGTTGTTCTTCCTATGGGGTTTCAATCCCCCCTCAGCTACTCCAGTTCTTCTGCCAGCTTCCCCACTAAGGTCCAAGAGCTCAGTCTGATGCTTGGCTGAGAGCATCCACATCTGCATTGGTCAGGAGCTGGCAGAACCTCCCAGGGAACAGCCATACCAGGTTCCTGTCAACAAGGATCTCTTGGTGACAGCAACAATGTCAGGGTTTGGTGTCTGCAGACGGGAGGGAACCCCAGGTGGGGAGGTTCCCAGATGACCTTTCCTTCAGTCTCTGCTCCATTTTTGTCCCTGTCTTTTTATTTATTTATTTATTTATTTATTTATTTATTTATCTACTTTATATCCCATTACTTCCTCCCCTCTCATGGTCCCTCTCCCAGCTCTGTAACCAGAACAATTTAAGCTTATCTCTGACCAGCTTACAACTAAATGAGACTCAGATTATGGTTAATTTATTTGGCTTTGACAATTACTGGGGGGGGTCACCCCTAATCTGCTTTTCTAACTGGAGGTCTGGCTATCTCCCCAGTGGTGTATGCCTGATACTTGCTTTTTCTCCTGGCCATTATTCTTCATTCCTCTCCCCTCATGGCGGCTTCCTCCCTTCTCCTCCTTTCTCCTCATCCCATCTGGTCACCTCTAACCCACCCACCTTTAATCCCTCCAGTAATTGGCTGTAGGCAATTTTATTTAACCAATTGTTTTAAATCAAGAGCAAGGTTTGCAGAGCAAACCTTATAAACATGACAAGTCAATCCTAGCCTTAGGTATAGAATTTTGCATTAAGATACATAGAAACAGACCAAACTTCAACACACACCCCTCCACTTCACCTCTGAGAGGATGGAGGCCCTCTCTCGGTATCCCCTACACCTTGGCATACCCAGTCTCTGTAGGGCTAGGTGTAGCCTTTCCCACTGGGCCAGACAAGGCAGCCTGCATTCCACAGACAGGCAATGGCTTTAGGGACAGCCTTCACTTCAGTTGTTCAGGACCCATATGAAGACCGAGCTACATATCTGTTACATATGAGTGTTAGGTGGTGAGCTATGAGCCTGTGCATGCTATTCGCTTAGTAGTTCAGTCTCTGATAACCCCCAAGAATCCAGGTTAGTCGACTCTGGTCTTCCTGATCTTATTACTTTCAGGGTCCTCAATCCTTCCCCCAACTCTTCTTCGGTAAGAGTCCCCAAGCTAGATAGAGTATTTGGCTGTGGGTCTCTTCATCAGTCAGGTGCTGGGTGGCACCTCTCAGAGAGCACCCATGCAAGGCTTCGCTCTCGGCAAGCATAACAGAGTATCTTTAATCGTGTTAGGATGAGTGCTTGCCCATGGTATGGATCTCTGGTTGAGCTGGTTGTTACGTGGCCACTCCTTCAGTCTCTGCTTTATCCTTCATCCATCCCTGCATTTCTTGTAGACAGGATATATTTTGGGTTTGTGCGTGGGTTGGTGTCCCTGTCACTCCACTGGGGTTCCTTTCTGGCAGCAGAAGCGGCCTGCCTCTACAGGTGCAACTTTTCAAAAATGGTTATATTTTTTCTCTTTATCTTACGTTTTCTTTTTACTACAGCAACCATCAACCTCAAATCCCTGAAGTTAATGTAAATGCAATTAACATTTTCATAATTTATAGATTTATTTTCATTCAATTAAGAAAATAGACAGTAAAATTGTACAATGAATTTACTATTGATGAAAACATAATACTTTTATCATTTGATTTTATTGCTGTCCTATTTTCGAGACTGTAGGACAATATTTTGATCGCTGTTCAAGTTGAATTTTGATTTCAATCTGACCAAGTAGTAACTTGCCTTTATGAGAAGTAGTCCATATTCAGGAGTGTCCTTAAAGGAACTCTCTTTGGCCATGGTGATACGAGTAACTAGTTAATTAGAAAGATCAAATAAGACCATAGCCATGGAAAATCCAGATAGTCTAGTTCTTGAGGAAAGTCTGTCCCTTTGAACCAGTCTTCACATTTGCCCTTTCTTTGGGGCATGACTACATCAGCAGTGCTTCTGGAAGTATGTGGTTGCTCTTGGTTCCTTTACTGGCCAGATGCCGATGTCATAAAACCACCATTACCACCCCTACTTGTGGTTGTAATTAGCACCCAGTTTGTCAGCTTCAGCCCTTGGTGAGGACTTGAGAGGTTATAAATACTGTAATACCTTCTCACCTGCGAAAGTAGTGCTTCCAAAGACAAAGAAGAAAACCCAGCCCACGGGAAGCCTGCGGTATTGCCACCTGATCTGGCACTTTCTCTGGACAGCTTCAAGCTTTAACATCTGCTCAGAACACTACACTTATTAAACTGAATAACAAAATACATTCATCTGTATATAATAGTCTTCCCATGGGATACAGGGTAGGATTTCTTTTCTTTTATAAAGAAAGTGAGACAGAGTTGACAGAGTCTTGTGTCTGCTTAATGTCAAGTAAAGTAACCTGGGAGATGAGAGAGGGACTTACCAGGGAAGATTTCCCCCTTTGACCGTGGTGTGACTGCTGCTGTGGATATGCTTATGTGTGCTCTCCTACAATTTTTAATTACTGGGTTTAATTGTTGGCAGGTGGGTAAGAGTTCTGTTACATGTAATGCTTAATTGTTTATCCTTTGCTCTTTGTTAGAAATTGAATGCATTTTGGAATGCATTAGTTTGAAAATGAGACTCGAGAGGTCTGTTGTGGTAATGTGTCCTTTTCCCTGCTAGAGGACAAAATAAACTCATATTAAAGTTTTAATTCTTGCAAGGTCAAAAACTTTCCTTGCAGGCAGGAATCACATGACTTCCAGTGAATATACAGGTCATCTGTTTAATAAGTTTAATAAATGCAAAGCATAGTAGGAAAGTGTAGCTATTTTAGATATATATAAAAGTCCTCTGAAATCAACATTGAGGAAGAGCACTATTAAATACTCTAGTTACCCTCTAAGTTAAAAAAATATACTCAGGGCCAAGAGCTATTGTTTTTTTCCTCATTTTACCTTCCTGTTCTCCTACTCTTATCTCAATTTCATATATATTTTGATAATACATTTATTTTTATTCTCAAAACCCTACTAATACAGAAGTAGAGGCTCACAGCCTCTGATTGAGCACAGGGTCCACAATAAAGGAGCTAGAGAAAGGACTCAAGGAGCTGAAGGGGTTTACAGCCCCTTAGGGTGAACAACAATATGAACTAATCAGAACCCTCAGAGCTCCCAGGGACTAAACCATGAACCAAAGAGCACACATGGTGGGACTAATGGCTCCAGCTGGATATGTAGCAGAGGATGGCCTTGTTGGTCATCAATGGGAAGAGAAGCCCTTGGTTGTTTGAAGGCTCTATGCCCCAGTGTAGGGGAATGTCAGGGCCAGGAAGGAGGAGGGGCTGGGATGGTGAGCAGGGGGAGGGGGGGGAGGGAACAGGGTTTTTTTTTTTTGGAGGGTAAACTGGGAAAGGGAATATCATTCAAAATGTAAATAAAGAAAATATCTAATAAAACAAAACTTGAGGAAGACGTGTAGAGTTTTGTACTTTGGCATTAGGAGATCAGAATGAACACTGACAATGTCTAGGTGGCTTGGGTGAACTAAGAATAAATTGGATACAGCTAGATAGAGAAAGTCCCATCTAACTACTAACTATAACTCTAACTAGTAACTCTGGAGTTAGAAACTGGAGTGTTCAAGGTAGTAGAGATTACACCAAACATCAGACAAAGTTAGTAGAAAAGTCTAGAGGGTCTTTCTCTTGAAGAATCATTGGAAACAAGAGAAAGACAATGAGCAGGTCTGGATTTTACTGGTTTGTACCCACGTTAGTGGTCTATGGTTGTCACATTCCTCAGCAGACACACTGCTTGTCATTGGGAACCACATATGAAGGCGCCTTTGTACGACATGCGCGATAACTAGCTCACCTGTTCAGGCTCCAAAGGAAGAATATAGCATGATCCTCTGCAAAAACACCCAGTCTTGCAAAATGCAGCGAATGTCGAGTGAGAGATTTTTTATCATATTTGACTTTGACAAAAAAATGTCTTTTATTTGGCCAAGTTACACAAGTAGTAAAATATTTTACTTGCAAGGAATGTATAATTCTGGGTTTTATGAACCCAGAGGGAAGGTCATGTTTGTTTGTGGTACGACGTTTAGATTGATGGTTTGGACTGCTAAGCTCATTTGCAGTTGTTCTTCCTCCACCCGAACCTGTTCTTCTATTTTTTTTTCTGTTAGTCACATGCTTAGATAGCTTATTCCATTCAGTGTCAAATTACTCAGACCTATTCCTTTGATATCTAGTCCTTAGTCCGTACTCTAAAATTCAATAATTATGTTATTGTAGATCAATATTAAGTATGATGAGCTAAATGCTATTCAGAAATTAGCCATCCAAAATGCCTTTAGAAATGTAAAACACAATTATTACATACAAGATATTGTCCTAGATAGGGTCTTATTGCTACAAACACCACTGCAACCCCTATACAGGAAAACATTTAATTAGGGCTGGCTTTTTAGTTCAGAGCTTGAATCCATTATTGTCGTCGTGGATAGCCCAGTGACGTGAAGGCAGACATGTTGCTGAAGAGGTAGTTGAGAGTTCTACATCTTGATTCACAGGCATCAGAAAAAGACTGCGATACTGGGCATGGCTTCAGCACCTGAGACCTCACAGCCCATCCCCAGTGACCATTTACTATCTAACAAGGCCACACCTACTCCAACAAGGTCACATCCAATAGGGCCGCCTGTGGACCATTTCCTTTCAAACCACCAGAGATGTCTAAGATGTTTTTACATGACTTGCTTATGAATGGTTTGTATGGTTATTGTCACACATTAGCACAGCCATTGCCGTACATACTGTGCCTTAGAACCATAGACTGTTATTTTATAACTGCAACTTTGTAACGTTTAACCAGTATTTTCTCAGTTTTTAAATTCTCCAGCTCCTGGTATCTCCTGTTACACTTTACATTTGATAAATTTTTGTTTTTGGAGTCCAAATATTTTTGAGATAATTTATATTCTTGCAAGTGGTAGAATTTTTTCTTTTTCCAAGGACAAACATTATTATTTTGCTTGTGTTTGTGTCTGCTTCCATGCATGTCTCTGTTTATGCATGGGCGTGTGTGTACCTACATGTGCATATATGTGTTCATCATCTCTTAATGAAGTAATTAGGCTATATCTAGTTCTTAATCATTGCTAAGTGTTGCAGATGAACTTACTTTCTCTGTACTTGAATTTAAATTATTATGTATATATGGCATACTTATTATTTTTTTTTCCAAAAGTAGAAGGGAGAAAGAGCTAGCTGAGAATATTTAATGTCTAGTGAATAGCACCCTAACTCCTTGAAAGGGCTTGGAATTCGGGGTTAAAAAGAAATGTTCCTGGAAAACTTAAAGGTATTGTCCTACTAAAATTGCCTATTTACTTATAGCTGTCTGAAGCACTTTAGATACTTACCCTATTTTATACATTGTTTTTCATCTTTCTTTCCTGTAGTCTGAGCTTCCACTGTGATTGTTTCTTTTCAGCAGGTGTTCGTAGTCTCAATCAACTAAAAACTTATGTAGTTTCTAGAACTTGAAGTACATAAGTTTTTCTGCTCCTTTTCTTTCTCTCTGTAACTTCTATTATTTGCCTGTGAATTATAGAGCCTCTTCCTCCTCTTGCACCCCCACCCTTCCCTCATCCATTTAAAATCTTTAATTAATTTGTGTGGTCTACATTACTTAAATTGATTTCACACATATAATTTTACTCTTCTTCCAAAGATGATGGCCAGTACCTACTAGACACCAACATGCTTGCTGGAAACTCTAAACACAGGCATCAGTTTATATCCTGTGTTCTTGCTCTGGATGGACTTGGCTGTACTGTTCCTTCTGCCATGAATATCTGTAGGCCTTTTATTGTGCAATGTACAGACTTCCAAGACAAGGCTCATGAGCATGGCTTAGGTATTCAGGGTTCAGGGTTATGAGAGCCAGGGGTGGGATGGGGTGTTCCCTCCCTGTTCCTGTTTTCGTGTGTGTTCAAAGTCCACAGATTCTCATTCTCCCCTTGTTAGAATTCCCAGACTTCAGCGTTGAAAAGGAAGGTGCTAGCTGCTTCCCATTTAGAGTTTTCAGACTCTTTCTTTCTTTCTTTCTTTCTTTCTTTCTTTCTTTCTTTCTTTCTTTCTTTTTCCTTCCTTCTTTCTTTCTTTTGTTTTTTTGGTTTTTTTTTTGTTTTTTTTTCTTTTTTGTTTTTTGTTTGTTTGTTTGTTTTGTTTTTTGAGACAGGGTTTCTCTGTGTATCCCTGACTGTCCTGGAACTCACTCTGTAGACCAGGCTGGCCTTGAACTCAGATATCCTCCTGCCTCTGTCTCCTAAGTGCTGGGATTAAAGGCGTGCACCACTACTGCCCGGCTCAGACTCTTCATTTCTTATGTTCTATGTTCTTCTCTTTCCAGTGGCAACAGATAGAGTTTCTAATACAGGCGCTTTCTGGGTTCTGAGTGAGTGCTTCTTTCCTGCAGTGGTGCTCTTCCCCTTCAAAATCTGTAGGTTTTAGCTTTCATCCACTTTTGTTTTGTTATTTTTTAGAAATTAAGATAGCCTTTCTTTCCTGTGTTAGATAAAAAGGAAAATAAAACCCTAAAAAAGTGTACAAAAAGCTATCATAGTTTAGTTATATAGTATCTACCTAATGTAACTCACTTTATCTATTGATGCATCTGTATGTATATTATCTATCTATCTATCTATCTATCTATCTATCTATCTATCTATCTATCTATCTATCCATCCATCCATCTATCTATCTATCTATCTATCTATCTATCTATCTATCTATCTATCTATCAAGCAATTGATATATCTTTATCTATCTATCTATTATCTATGTATTTATCATCTATCCACGTATGCATCTATCCATGTATGTGTCTATATAAGTATTACCTATCTATCTCTCTATCTACCTTTATCTATCTACATTCTATCTATATCTATGTCTCTCTCTCTCTTTCTTTCTCTCCTTCTTCCTAATCTATCATATATGTTTGTATCTGTGTATTTATATCTATAATCTATCAATCTATCTATCTTGTATCTATGTACCTACATTTTATTATCTGACCATGTATTATCTATTTATCCATTATCTATCTATCTATCTATCTATCTATCTATCTATCTATCTATCTATCTATCTTCTATTAAATATCTATCAATCTAATTTGTATTAACTGCAAAATGTTACTCCTATCTTGAGTCTAAAGTAATTTCTTTCATAGAAGCTAAGACTGCTTGATAATTACTAGACAAAAGAAATAGAGGGGCTAGTGAGGTTGATGAATGTATTCTAAATTACAGTTAGATAGTGGTAAAATATGCTGGAATTCAATCACACAATAGAGAGCAGTTAATGTACTTTAAATTAAAAAACAATTTTGAAGTGACAAATCTTTAAAGATAT
Organism: Mastomys coucha; assembly: GCF_008632895.1. Taxonomy (NCBI): domain Eukaryota; kingdom Metazoa; phylum Chordata; class Mammalia; order Rodentia; family Muridae; genus Mastomys; species Mastomys coucha. The sequence continues at coordinate 123,908,833 of NW_022196896.1, forward strand.
GCATATAGCAACTCATATACATACCATAGAATGCATATGTGCAGGAAACATTATATTAGACTTAACTAATATTTATAGTATTTTTTATATATTCAGTAAATAATTTAGAGGCAGAGGCCTATATAGATGGCACAGTTCCTCAGGGTGATCCTGGACTGGATAAAATAGATTGACTGAAGGCATGAGCTGGCGAGTGAGTCAGCAAAGGCATGGTTCCACTGTCCCTGCATTCAGGTTCCTGCCCACCTTTCCCTCCATGGCAGACTAGTATCTGAAAGCATATGCTAGGTAAACCATTTCCCTCCATGGCAGACTAGTATCTGAAAGCACATGCTAGGTAAACCATTTCCCTCCATGACAGACTAGTATCTGAAAGCATATGCTAGGTAAACCATTTCCCTCCATGGCAGACTAGTATCTGAAAGCATATGCTAGGTAAACCATTTCCCTCCATGACAGACTAGTATCTGAAAGCACATGCTAGGTAAACCATTTCCCTCCATGACAGACTAGTATCTGAAAGCATATGCTAGGTAAACCATTTCACTCCATGACAGACTAGTATCTGAAAGCACATGCTAGGTAAACCATTTCACTCCATGACCCACAGAAGGAAAACAGGCAACTCAAGTTGGTTTGAAGATACTTTGACAATGCTACAAAATCTGTTTGATTCATCTAACATAGACTAACACCCTGTCCTGACATTTTGCAATAACCCAAGAGGAAATAGATTCTATCTTCAGCATCTGGCATAAAAATTGTCCAAAGTATATACAAACTGTTAAGAGCATGTTTTTTTTGAAATAAGTTTCTATTTAATGTTTGCCAACAAGACTTACTCTTTGTATCTCACTGGGAAAATGTACTTAAATAGTAGGTTTGTTTTTTTTTTTTTAATTTTCATTCTGAGTTTAAGGTACTAAGACTATTTCTTAACCTTGTGACTTCTAATGTTACAAGCAATGACAAATAGCATACAAATTAGAATGGTGGGAGAAGAAAAAGGAATAAACATCTGGGGAATCTCAAGTTGTTTAAACAGGAAGTCTTCATTTTAAATGCACACAGGACTTTATAAAATGACATCTAAAGCATTATCTGTATTATACATTGGAGAGAGATTTGAGCAGAGAAAACAAGACACTGATTGTCTTGTCCATGGCATTTTCTGTCATGAATACCTTATTAATGAGTATGTGTAGAATCATGTGTGTATGTATGTGTGTGTTTGTGTCTCTGTGTGTGTGTGAATTAGTGATATTTTGGAAAACCATTCAAAAATATAAAAGAAATACATGATTAAAAAATCTGGAAAACTCCTTAAATTCAACAATTAATATTAGCATTATAAGACTCTAGGCCAAAATAGCAATCAAAGAACAACCAGTAACTGGTTTGCAGTCTCTGTGGCACTTTCCTTTGTTTCCTTGGTTAGAAAGAACCAAATACTTCTCTTGTTGATACAAAGGGATCAATATGGGAGGGAAATGTTCAGTTGTTGTTTTTTGCTTTCCTAAGGGTAACTCCACCCAGAAAACAATTTAACTTCTCTTTCAGGAACTTCTATCAAATTTTCTGTTTAGTAGTGCATCTACAGTTGGAGGTGCATTGCATCACGTTGGATGGCCACAGATCAAGTGCCAGTCTCTTTTAGAGAGGAAGAAAACAGAAGGCAAAGGCTGAACTCAGGAAACTTGAAATCCGACTGCAGTTTGCATGTGTAGGAAGAGATGGCCTGAAATGCTTTTGCGTATCCCATGACAGCATGGTCCAACTCTGAACAATGATGAGGATGAAGTGTGTGATAATTCCAGTAGTCATTAACATCAGTTTTAATGATGGCTGCCAGACACTCTGCTTTGCTTTCTACTGTCCTCTCGAGTCATCGTTCTATACAATGCAAGTATAGCATGAATGACACAAAGTAGAACAGTTATAACAGGCAATGTCACAGGATGCACACGCACAGGTTTTTTTAGGCTTGCTGAAGAATTTTATGTTGTGGGGTGAGTCATCAGGAAGACATGAGACTGTGCTCTGCATTATTTTGGTTGAAAGACAGTATGCTCACAAGGAAGAATGCCAGGAGAGTCAGTTGCTAGGAAACAGTTATGATTTTATACCGCATTGCAAGTGCACATGAGAGCCAACCCAACAAGGCCCAGGAATAGAGTTTCCCAGGTTAAGTTGAAATGATCTGTGTGTGTTTGGTACAGGCTGTAGTCACATCAGCTGAGACAGGAGATTGGATTTGGAAGACCAGGGAGAACCTCAAGAGGGTGCGATTAAAAGTTACTTGAGGTTAGAAAATGGTTCAACAACAACATTGTCTTAAAAGGGCAATGACTTTATTCATGTAGATGAAGTACAATAAAAATAATCACCAGAAAAATTTATGGAGCAGCCAGTATAGAACCTAGCACTGGGGACAAACAAAGCAAAAACAGCTATCTTTTTCTTTTTAAAAAAATTATAGATATTCTGATAATGTGTTAGTTACCTTTGTTGGCGTGAGGGGGAAGGGTAGAGGGAGGGGAGGAGAGAGCGAGAAAGAGAGAGAGCGAGAAAGAGAGAGAGAGAGAGAAAGAGAGAGAGAGAAAGAGAGAGAGAGAGAGAAAGGGGGGGACATGTCAAGGCTTTATAATTTTATGAATTCTCAAAACCCTCCCCAAGTCACACATGTTCTAAAGCAAAGATCCATATCATACAGGTTACCCAGATGTGAACCCTATGAGCTGCAACAAAAGCTACCAGATAAATCACTTACAGAGTAGTGGCCTGGGTGTTATAGGAATACTGAACTCTTTCTGGTTGGGTTTCTGACTTGCTCCACAAAGTGAAACTCATGCCTGCCACCAGTAATTAGGTCAAATATCTGTTGGCCAGCTAGGTCATAGGCCCTCAGGGAATAAGTAATATTGTTATCCTGACAAATGGATGTAGTAATAAACTATCTTCCAAGATTTTATTTTTATGTCCATGGAGAATTGCATCTGCCAAACCTCATGAGAGAATTTTCTTGTGTGGTAGTCGGTAATTATTAAAGAGACCCACAAGTAGTCAAGGTTCAGATTGTAGAGTTCTCACTTTCCTTCTCTCACTCTCCTTTGTGTTACTCTTCTCAAATAGGTTTCCATGTTTGATGTACTATTTGACTTGCAGCCCCTTCTGTCTTACCTGTGGTGCCCTCTATCTACTTTTTCGTAGGAGCTATATCAAAGATCCCTTAGAAAATCCTGAACATTGGATGAGATACTATACAGAGTGTAATTTTTACTGTTCGTGATCACAGTCAGATTTATGTCCACTTAGTTACTTAACATTTTAAAAAATAAGGTCTCATGTGGTGTAAGTAGGTCTAGCATTTACTATGTTGGGAATTATGATCTTGATTTTTTTCATCCTAATGCCTCTGCCTTCCAACTGCTAGATTATAGACATGCCCCATCATACCTAGCACCTTAATCTACTAAAGAAGAGGCATAGTAAAATATTAACATTAATACCTAATTTTTTTTTGAGACAGGGTTTCTCTGTAGCCCTGGCTGTCCTGGAACTCACTCTGTAGACCAGGCTGGCCTTGAACTCAGAAATCTGCCTGCCTCTGCCTCCCAAGTGCTGGGATTAAAGGTGTGCGCCACCACCGCCTGGGTATTAATACCTAATTTTAAATGGACCAATTATAACAGTATAGTATAAAATATGTATGGGTCACTCATTTTTCATTATGCCCTTAAGTATTTTTGGATTTTAGTTTTCTATATCCAATTGAAATAAGAAAAAACTATGGGTTCAAGGAAACAAGACGGTTCTGTATTCCTCCTGACTTCCATGCCATCTCCCGTGGAGGCAGCCCTTTTGCTGATGCCTTCTTGATGTCTTTTATTCTTCAGACCAGTGTTAAAACACATTTTAATGATCTCTATATAGAGAATTTTGTGGCCAATGCATGCTTGGATTCTTTAATAATGATTTCTGATCATTTAGTATGCATCAAAAAGTATTTCGTGAAGAAATCCACCTTAGCTAATACACTCCACGAACCTCTCCTTATCCATGGTGTTTAGGATTCTTAGAAGATTAATAATTTCCACTACTCATGATTTATGTCATAACTTATGTTAGGTAAAGAGGGGAAGTGAACTGATTAATCTTGCCTTCCAAGCACAGTTAACTTTGATGATGACTGTTAATCACTTGCTGCTGTTTGGATGGAAATATCAGGTTATTTCTTACTCCATAGTGAGCTTAGGGCTTCCCATAAATGTTCTAAAAAACGTAACAACGAGCTATCAGATGGTAGGAAACATCTGTTTATCTTTCCATAACATTTTCTTATCATTTCACTCAGATTTGATGTTTATAAAGCTCTGGGAAGATTATGCTGAAGAAGGTGGCCATGACTTTGGTATGTCACATTGCTGTCCTCTGTGTTTCAGACATCCCCCATGTCAGCTGGTCCCCATGCTCACTGCAGAATCTATTCTCTTCTCCGAGAGACATCAAATAGCTGAGGCCCTCTCTTACTTCCCTTCTTCCTCTCTCGGGATGTGCTTAAATCCTTACTTTTTAAAGATTTTTCCTCATTTGTCCTCATGCAATCCCAACAATGTGATAACCCTGCACCTGTGACTTGGAGTTGCGGTTGTATTTACTTTAATTCATTGTGAAATTCCCTTGTTCATCCACTAAGTTTTTAAGTATAGTTTGCTTTTAACATTTAAATTCCTTCAAAACTTGAATCTCATCTCCTAATTCCCAATCTTTCCAAAGTCTTAATTTCTCTTTTCAAAAGAAGAACAAGAACAAGAACAAACAATAGAACCCATCCAGTTTGTGGAAGCATTGGTGATTTTCCTTCCTCTAACCCATCAACCCCACCACAGACATGTCTCTTTCTGCTTCCTTTCTGTGCGGGGTGAAGACGGCCCTATCTTTTCTCACTAGGTGACTATAATTCCTTTCTGCCCCAAACCCTCAGTTCACTCTTCATTTTCATGATGGAGGACATTGTCATTCTTTCTATCTCCAGAATTTCTCCCCCCACCCCCAGAATTTTTAAAATGGATCACATTTTCCTATTCCTTTCACTGTTTATAGAATGTTCAACCACTGTGGCAGTTGCTTTAACTTTTTGAGTCTCCTGAGATTATCTTCTCAGATCTGTAGATTAAAAACTCTTTGTCCACACTTTCCACACTTTCTCTTCATGTGAACTCTTACTATTCTGTTTTGCCGTCCTGGTATTGACCTCTATTGCTTATTCTCATCACCCACATGGTGTTTGTTTGTTTGTTGTTGTTGTTTGTTTGTTTTGTTTTCTTTGCAGTCAACTCTTCCTACAAGTAGCTGATTGTTATCTTTTATCCCCTGGATGACATTATAACTCACTATGAGGGTCACGAATAAAACCATTGCTTCATGATGTCCCTGTAATGCCTAAACCAGAAAAAGGTCTGAAGTTCACAACTGGGCCTTCAAGCCTGAAATCATAGTTTCACCTACTTTTCTGATTGTGGATCGATCAGCTCTTCTGCTACATAGAAACTAACGATCTCATCTTATTAAAATAGTAATTATAGTTACATATATTTTGAAATCTTCTTTGCCTTTGCATCATCTGAAATGCCTATGATTGGGAAAAGTTACTTTTGGAAGCTACCATGAAGCTGGTGCTAAAATTCTCAAGCATCTGGCAAATGCAAAAAAAAAAAAAAAAAAAAAAAAAAAAAAAAAAGCAAAAAAATTCCAGCCCTACTTATGTGCTTACATTCAAAGTATTTCTCCCATTAATGGTAAAATCCAATGTCATTAACTTTCAGATACAATAATCCTGACACATTCACAAGTGCTAGGAAATATATAAAGTAGTCAGGGCGGAAGTGAGCCTGGCCTAGGTACCACAAAAAAGAAAATCTGTGCTTAGAAGGACCTCAAACTGATGCATGTGCTCAGATGTTAAGTTCAACTTCTACTTGTAGCCGAAAATTTCAAGTAATTTGAATAGTTGCGGAGTTTGTGACAGTTAACTAGAAAACTTTGGCTTAGAGGTAGTAAGTAAATGTTTTGTTAGTAGGTTTAAAATCATACCAAATTCACCCAATTTTGGTAGTCAGTGGAGAGAAATTCAACTGGAGATTTGCCTGCATCAGATTGATCTTCTTTCATCTGGTTGGAAATGTAGCTTCAAAAAGATTTTGGTACTGGAAGAGGCTCAATGCTTATGTACAACCATAGTAATTATTCCTTAGATGTATATTGCCTTCATCAAAAATTGTGCAAATTTTCTTTGGTGTCCTGACTTATAAAGGATCTGAGAAAATCTTGATACAAATAATGTAATACTTGACTACTGTAATGCATTCTTCGAGTAGCTGTCTTCCATTGCTTAGTTTAACTTAGAACCAAAACTTTCCACAGCAGTTTCTGGGTATCTTCTTGGTTCAGTGACTATCGTTTTTTATGCTTCCGGAGGAAATATCGCCTGTGTTTCTACCCACACTTCTGCACATAGAGCTACATCTGATTTTCGGCTCCTTGCTAATCACGTTATAGAACTTATGCTTCATACCAAACTGCTTGGAATTCTTTTAACCTCCCCATAGGCCTGATTAATTTGCACTACACTTTAGACATGCTAAAGTACCCTAGTTCAAATATTTACTGACATTGTAGAATCACACTAGTAGGGAGCTCCCTTCAGGTTGTAGATATTTCTTGCCTTTGCTCTATCCTAACATCCCTTGAGCTTTACAAAAACAAAACAAAACAAAACAAAACAAAACAAAACAAAGCAAAGCATTGTGGCTCTTAGGATCTAAGCTCTTGGACTGACTAGAGTCTATGCATATTCCATATACATATTTAACTGCTTCCAAATACTAGATATTTAACAAACGCACATAAAATGACGTAACAAAGAGGTCAAGAATGTTGCTTATTGGGAGTTTAACTAAGCAACCAGAATCTTCAGAGAACAAGGACTCCCTTGGCCATCAGTGAATAGCCTTGTTCTCCCACCTGAAGGCAATTTACCCTTTTCTGAATACTTTTGAACTCATTCTCTCCCTCTCCTTACGTTTCATTAATCTTAAGTGCACCTTATTTCTGTTTCAGAGCCTTCAGATTTATGGGAGGTTGTTAAGAGGATGGCAAAGTGCTACAGCCAGGGAATTCTAACAGGAACTGAATGATTACATGGTGGGTTTGACTGGATCAAATTTAAAACTTTCCTCACCTTGATCTTTGTGAGTTTTCTCTTGGAATGTTTACTTCTTTCTGAAATTCGCTTTGCTCTGCATAGTGGGACCCTCTTCTCTTATACTTTGATGCCGTAATTATCCCGTGGAGAAGCATAAGCTGGTTGTGACAGATTTCTTTCCATCCACTTTTAAACAACAAGCATCCAAGAGAGATGAGATTTGTAGTTTGTTCTACAAAGGGCCCTGTCTGAGTTACTTCTCTCTACATTCTTAGCTGACTGAGAAAAAGTCTGATAAAATAAGACCAAGTTTATAAAATAGACGTGTGTGTGTGTGTGTGTGTGTGTGTGTGTGTGTGTGTTTCTTACTCCACAGACAAACTCTACATCAAGCACATTCACTCCAAGTGTGTTCAGACACTTTAGGATGAAGATGGTTCAATGCATCTACCTATGTTTACAGCTGGGTAGGGAAGCTAGCAATAGCAGATTTCCCTCAGGAGAAGCAGTTCTCTGGGACTAAATGGATCTAAGGGCAGTAAGGTCTTAGGCACTCAAGTTGAATGTCAATTCATGTCACAAGTCCTGTCATACACTGTGACAGTGTAAGAGCTCTGATATGTTTAGTGATGAAGTTATAATAAGATGAGTATGATAAAAGTTCCCTAGGCCTCAGTCCTTGCAATAACTAATAGCCAATGCCATGACACACTTTTGAGAATGTTGTGGGTAAGTTCTGACTGATGAGTGAACATCTTATTTCTTTGTTGGCAATTTCCTAAATCCATATCATATAGTTTTAGTTTTAACATGTGTAGTTAAAGATTTAAGTTTCTGTGTGATTACCTGAGGCTGATAACTTTCTTCCTCTTCGACAGAAATATTTGATTTAAGATTTCAGCCAAACAAACAAAAGAAACAAAAACAAAATAAAATATAACCCCCTGCAACTTAGTCTCATAATTTTTTCTTCTACTTTGCTGTATAAGTCATAAAGTCAGATTGTTAGGGATCTTGACTGGAAAATAATCATTTTGATATGAGATTTCTAGGAATCTTATTAGTGGTTTTGTGTGTGCTTATGAGAGAAAGATTTAAAATAATAGGAATAAAATAGGTAATATATCACACATTTATAAAGTCAAATAAGTCAGAGACAATAAACCATGGAATACTTCAGGAAGTTGAAATTAAATCTCAGCTGAGAGTGCATGGGTTGGAAGCAGTTACATCCTCTACATACTTAATTTTCTTAATAAAGTCCTTGCAAAATAAACTCAAACTTCCCCAGTAATAATATCCAGAATGTGCTTTCAGTTGTGACTACTTAGGTTTATGTCCTTGAGTAGAAAACAAAGCATTCTGCTGAGTGAAATTAATTGAAATTTAAGTATATGATTTTATTCACCCAATATAAGTCACATGGAGGGCAGTAATGAATATATATTCATAACGCAATAACCCTTTGACCCACCAAAAGCAGGGAGCGAAATAAAGCTGGGATAGAGAGGGATTCAAGTGAGGCCTGAGGGACTTTTCCAGTTATACAATGAAGTTGTGGCCTGAGGGGACAGTGTCTTGCCCTGGGCGATGCTATCACTTCAAGTATTCTAAAGTCCTAAACAGTTCACTCAGTTCTCTCCCCAAATCACATTGCATAGGTGTTAATCTAGGGAGCAGGGACCACCAGATGCCCTCTTCCTAACATATGCAATATTTCATTCAGAAAGTAACGACTCTGGTTTTGCGGACCCACAGTGAGAAACCAAAACAAATGCGAGTCTTCTTTGTAATAGGTAACAAATCTCTGTGCCCCCTTTGGTATTTATTGTGATCTCATTAATCAGTGCTGAACTCCTGATAATAAAATGTGAAAATGCACTATTTCTCTGGTGCTCACCACACTCTTTCTTTAAATGCAAGAAGTTTCTAAAAAGGAGAAAAAGGAAAAGAAACTTTTAGTTTAAATTCAGCTATTCAACTGTTTCACCTTCGAGACCATCATGCCTACCTTGGGATCTCATTAAGAAATGTGAAGATTGCTTTGTCATTTATAGAGTGTCCCTGGAAGGAAAATAAAACTGTCCCTTTTATTTTGAACCTGTACTCTAGAAATGTTGTCAATATCCACATTATGAATATGTATATTTGCCCGTGCTTGCATCCAGTACAGATGATGCGTGTAAAAAGGGAAGAGGAAAAAAAAATGTCCACTTGGTCCACTTCCTGATGGGAACATTATCCATCTGCTCTTAATACTTCGTAATCAGCCCTATTTATTTTTGATTTTATTTTCTAAAAGAAATTGACAAAGACAAAAAAAGAGATGCTTTTAGGATTTTGGAAAAACAACTTTCTCATCAGGAATCTCTACTGATCAAATTTTAATCATGTCGCAGATCACGGCATTAAAGCAGTGTCAATGGATTAAAATAATGCCATTACAAGCTGCAATCAAAACAGGGACAATGGAGTTTAATGTCTGACTCTCACAGCTTCAAAATGTATTTCTAATTTTTATCTCAGCAATACTAATATCTGCTTATTTAAAACAAATGGCAGCGCTTTCGCATGGCATGCATCCAAGTCTTGATTCTTAGAGGAATAACATTATAATTTTTTTTCAGTGATTTAGTGGTACTTTTTAAAATCAGAAAGTGTCTGACGCTGCCCTCACAGCTTTATTCTGTGCACAAGATGTTTTGTGCAGCCTGCTTCCAGTCTGTGTGTTTATACACACTCTGAGGTGGGTGCCTGGCTGCCCACCTCCATGCTAACCTGGTTGTACAGTGCCAGTCCTTTGGTTCCTTCTGATTCCTGCACTCTTTTTCCAAATGTCATGAGTTGTTTGCCATGTCAGAACCACACTGTTGTCATGAGCCTTGAAAATCAAACATTACTTCCCTTTCTCTTTTTGATCTGTTTCCCATTTTCCATATTTTCTTATTCTACCTCAATTTGTTGGCTCTCATGTCTAGTAGATTCCACAAAAGCAGGTAAAGAGGCTAAACTTAACTTGCCAACCATGGTCTTTTATACTTTTCGAAATTTAGCTAATTTAAAATTATAGTTTTAATGTTCAGTTTTTTTCTCAGACTTTTTGTTTGTTTGTTTTGTTTTTGTTTAGAGACAACATCTGACTTTGTAGCCCTGGCTGGAACTTGCATATACAGAACAGGCTGATCTTAAGCTCTCAGGAATTTTCCTACCTCTGCCTCTCAGTGCCTGGATTTAAAAGCTTATCACACCCCACCCAGCTTTTGTTAGTATTTTTAAAGCATGTAGTCATTGCATCACCATCACGTTGTAGATCGTCTATTAAATAAACATTCTGGATTTTGTTAATATATTTACCTTCATTCAGTTTAGTTCATACTTTCATAATCCTTTTCAATGCAGTAAATGAGAAACGTACCTGGTAGGGTCGTGTGTTTAAACATCTGATCCCAAGTTAGTGCCACCACATGGGGACACTATGGAATCTTTAGGAAGGAGAGTCTTGTAGGAGGAAGTATGTCACTGGGAACATGCTTAAAGAGTTTATAGCCAGTCTGCTTCCTGTTCTGACTCTACTTCCTGTGTTTCAGGGAAGATGAGACAAGCTGGCTTCTCCTCCTCCTGCTCCCGAGCTCTTACTGCCTTCTCCTCCTCCTGCTCCGGAGCTCTTACTGCCTTCTGTCAAGCCTTCCCATATTTATGACCCCCATCCATCCTCTGGAAACATAAGGCAAAATAATCTCATTCTTCAAGCAGTTTTTTTGTCATGTGTTTTATCACAACAACAACAACAACAGCAGCAACAACAACAACAACAGCAACAAGTAGCTGAAGCCCAGTAGCTAGACATCAGTTGTAGGAACAATTGCTTATAATTTTTCATTCTAGAATCTCTTACTTTGACCCATAAGTTTCTTATCCTTTCTTTCTTTCTTTCTTTTCTTTCTTTCTTTCTTTCTTTCTTTCTTTCTTTCTTTCTTTCTTTCTTTCTTTCTATTTCCTCATTCTTTTCACTTTTCAAAGAGTAATTTTTATACAAGTTTGAGTCAACTGAACCTTTAAAGATTTTAATTGAAATTTATATAGTTGTTCTATGTCAAATTTTGCAGATTATTTCTATTTTAGTGCTTTTACAAAAGTATCTTATTTTACAAAATTAAATAACTGCTTTTCCCTCTCAAGCAAACAAACTCTTACTTGTTTTTGCTTTTAAAATGTAGACACAGAGAGATAGATAGGAAAATTTCCTTTTCCTTTTTAAATCAGTAAGCCTTTTAGTTCTAATCAGACCTTAGCTTAAGTGCATGCATATATTTTTCTGCCTTCCAATATATCTACTTCCGCCAGAAACTTCTGTCTCTTTTCTTCCTCAGATTGTTGGGCTTCCTTACCATACTCAAATGTAGGAGTATGATTTAAGAAATTGGTTGGGAAGTCTGATGTGTGTATCTAGGAAAGTGTGGTTTTAAAAAGCCTAATGAACTGAAGGGCTTGCAGCCCCTTAGGACAAACAACAATATGAACTAACTAGTACCCCCAGAGCTCCAATGGACTAAGCCACCAACCAAAGAGTACACATGGTGGGACTAATTGCTCCAGTAGCTTATGTATATATAGCAAAGGATGGCCAAGTTGGTCATCAATGAGAGGAGACGCCCTTGGCCCTGTGAAGGTTCTATGCCCAAGTATAGGGGAATGTCAGGGCCAATAAGCAGGAGAAGGTGGTGTGGCAAGCAGGGGGAAGGGAGAGGGAACGGGGGTTTGTTTTAGTTTTTTTATTTTATTTTAATTTATTTTCTTTCTTATGGAGGGGAACCTGGGAGAAGAGATAGTGTATGACATGTAAATAAAGAAAACATCTAATAAAAAAAGTGCATATAAAGAAAGTTGGGAGTTTCATTTGTGGGGGTCATACCTATCTTATTTTTTTTTACTGAGCATTTTTTTCTGGCGTTAATTCCCTCTTTTACCAGGTATCTGATACTGATGCAATAAAAGTCAAGCTAAGAGAAGATTATGAACTTCTCTGTTCAGTGTGTAAATTTCAACTTTATTGTTCTTGGTGTGGTCTTCTATCAATTTTACTATTTTCTAAGTTGGGCCAACTTTTTGATGGACAAAGTCTTTCATTTCAAGCTGTTGCATAGAAGTCTGAGGGAAGGGTCTAAGGATGTAGATTGTTATGCAAGTTGTGTAACATACTCTGGCTTTCAAAACTCCTCAGAAAATTCTGTTTGCTGAGGGCTTTCATAAGGGGTTCATGTGATACCTTCATGATCTGTTGATGGGGGTCTGTCTGCCTCACTGTGAGATCTATCATCTTTGTTCTTTGCCAACGATCAGGTATGTTACAACTTACTTGTTTTTTTCTCTTACTGGAAAATCTGTTGGTACACATTACCAATTATTATTTTATTGTTTTAACCTAATTTTATTTCAAAGCTACCATCTTGTCATTTTGAAGGATGATCAGGAAGGAAAATCATGAGTAGATATATAAAATCTGTCACATCTGATGGGAAATTCTCTGAAGGAATTTTGTTTATCAAAGAAATTGTCCTATTGTTTTACACGTGTATTTGTGAATCCTATTTCTCTAGATTTGCCACAGGGAGAAGCTTTACTCGATGCATCCTGAACTCAGGATCTATTTTAACCTCTTATTTGTTAAAGATATTTTTTATGTTGAATTTTAAGTAGGTTTTTGATTTTTGTATGAAGGCTGTACAAATATTATTACCTTCCCAAGAATAAGCTTAAAGGTAGGAATGTGTTTGTCTTGGAAACTATATTTTGTGTTAGAGTAGTCATGGGCAAGTGGGCAGTGTGTGTATTAGAAAAAATTCAAAATTTTACTGACTAAACTACCAAGCCATTGGTATCTCTTTCAGTGATGTTACACAGTGAGGAGTAGAAATACTTGTTTTAAATAGACACACTTGACGAAAGAGCCATCGAGAACTAACCTAAACAACTAGTATTTCAATAAACTAATTAATACATCATAGGAAAATTTCCAGCTATTATAATGAATGTATACATAATAGGGAAAAAACATTGTAATGCATAAGGTAAGAGACAGCTTTCTGTAGCACATGATTCAAGTTGTTTTGTGAAACATCTAGCAATTAGCCAAATCAGTTCCCTGTCATTCCTTATGTGCAATTCATTGTCAAAAACTCTATGTTCTTCGATTAATCTCTGTTGCCATGCAGCAAAACATAATGGTTATTTTTATTATTTCTTGTCTTGCCTCCTCTTCTAATTCATTCTCCAAACAGCTATCAGAAATCTCATAAAGGTATAGACTGGATTGAGCTAAATTATTTCTTCATATTTCCCAAACCATTGACTCTTGTGATCTTGAAATAATATCAGTTCTAGCATGAAGATTGAAGGAATTTGGGGGACAGATGTCTAGCAACCCTTATGTATGCAGAACCAAGCAGACAAAGGAAAAAGCCTAATTTGAATCCTCTTGATCACATACTGTTTTTCAATGTTTCAGAATCTAGGGGCTCAAAGTTAAGGTGCCAGAATATTTAATGTCTGGTGAAGGTCTGTTTCTAGGCTCACATATGGAGTTTCTTTCTTGTATGTTCATGTGGCAGAAGGAGGGACTTAGCAATCTGGTCCTTCTTGAATGAATATTAATCCCATGAGGGCAGTGTCTTATCTCCTTAAAACATTTTATATTCTAATACTGTTACTATGTGAGTTTTTATTTCAACACACAGCAGCCATGCTATAGCACCATATTTTATACCATTTGAAGGATTGCTGCCACTTTCTTATCCTACTATTAAATGCAAGCCTCAGGATGATAGAATTCCTTAATGTCTTTTGTTTCTAGCATCCTCAATATTTAACACCTTGTGTACTGGCTGGTTTTGTGTCAATTTGACACAAGCTGGAGTTATCACAGAGAAAGGAGCTTCAATTGAGGAAATGGAAATGCCTCCATGAGATCCAGCTGTAAGGCATTTTCTCAATTAGTGATCAAGGGGGTGGGGGGCTCTTGTGAGTGGTGCCATACATGGGCTGGGTAGTCTTGGGTTCTGTAAGAGAGCAAGCTGAGCAAGCCAGGAGAAGCAAGCCAGTAAGGAACATCCTTCCATGGCCTCTGAATCAGCTCCTGTTTTCTGACCTGCTTGAGATCCAGTCCTGACTTCCTTTGGTGATAACCGCAATGTGGAAGTAAGCTGAATAAACCCTTTCCTCCCCAACTTGCTTCTTGGTCATGATGTTTGTGCAGGAAGAGAAACCCTGACTAAGACACCTTGTCAAGAGGACTGGGGAGATAGCTTACTGAGTCAGGTAACATGAATGCCAGCATAAGGACCTGGACTTCAGTCCAAGCATCAAGTTGAAAAGCCTTGGAAATATATTTCTGTACATCACTGGGATACCAGCAGTCGAGGGCAGAGACAGCTGGTCCTAGGAGCTCTCTGGTCAATGAATCTAGCAGAATCAGTGGCCTTCCAGCTCAATGAGAGATACTGCCTCAAGGGAAGAAGATGAAGAGCAATTGGTGTAGTTACAAAAGAAGCCCGCTAACAACCACATTACCACCCATTGGTTTGTGTACCCCACTATACATACCATCCATTTATAAAAGTTGTAAGATAAATTTGGTTATTAAGATTTTTGAAGACTCTAGTGTTCTACACATACATACATACATACATACATACATACATACACATATACACATACCACATGCTAAAACAAGGCATATTAAACATATAAATAAAAGTAGTATAATGAAGCTGCATTATATTATATAATTAATATAAAATTATGCAACATAATATGTTGTATATATAATGAGCATATTCTTTTACATATAAACTATACATCCTCTAGAATGTTTGCATTGTACATGGATACTGAGGATAAAGAGAAGCATGGGACTATGCTGGGAATGTTGTAATTTATCAAACAGGAAAAGAATTATCTCATGGAAAGTACAGTCACCCTCCTTGCTTATAAGAAGCCTTCATTGTGCTTCTATAGTATCTCCATAGTAAGGACATCAAATGCTTAAATAGTTTGGAAATAATTTAGGGCAACAATCTTGGTTTTAATCCTGTTTTAGATGTTTGCAATTGTGAAAATGAAGCTAATTTTTCCATCTTAGGGACAGTTGGTATCATTATTAAAGAATCGTCTTAGCACATATTCAACATTTCTACATGTTTTAGTAGCTATCCAGAAACTGTTAACTGAGCTTGATATGAAGAAATGGTATCAATGGTGTCGTAGCAGACAAGTGACTGTCCCAAGGCAAATACATTTTTAATATTTTTCTCTAAGTTTTATTTTTCTATATTAATAAATAAATTAAATCTAGTATTTCAGTTGATTACTACTTCAACATTAACAAATAATGCCCAATGGGCCAGTAGATATGAAAAATAATTTGTATTCCATATTTATTGCCTATATATATATTTTTGCACCTAGGAAAGTAGCATATTCTGTTTCTTTGCCTGAGGGAAGGAAGAAATGAAACGTTACCTGCCAAATGGTTCACTTTCTCAAAATTAAACCTATTTATCAGATTAGAGTAGGGTTTATAAAGAGAAAGAGGGTGACTTTGAAACAAATATTAAATGGGGAAATCATAATTTCCCACAATTTATAATGATGTTCTTGCAGTTGGAAAAAATAAATAGGTATGTGTGAGTTGCATGTCCTTCTCTTTCCCATCCAGACTAAGCAGCACTGTAAAGGAATATGCCTGGATCAATCTCTGCCTACTCAAACTCCTCCTTCCCTAGTCTAGGAACTGAACTAGAGCTGCTAAAGCCGAGTGGATTCAATGAATGGTACAGTTGACCAAATTGGTGTGAATAGACATCTACTGCTTTGACACATGGCATCCATGAGCCATCAATTTGGAAGGGCTGTGAGGGATAATGAAGTGATAGATGTTGAATTTCATGTCTATAGAGATAACACACTATCAGAATGAATGTGAGTTAAAGGTCATGGAAATATATTATCAGCAATGCTTACATGTGTGATATTGTCACATTCTCGAACAGTTATAACCAATTAGGAGGCTTTCATTGGCTATTACACAAAAATGTGTTGTTTTATAATTCTGAATGTTACAAGTCCCAAAACTGAATTCCTGTCAAGGCTTCATTTTCCTTTCAGGGAAGGACGTCTTCCTTACCTTTTAAAGTTTCCAGAACTGTCAGTCCACACTTCTATCTTTAAACTAGCACAGCAGTATCTCTTTCTTCATCTCTCTTTCCATCATCACATCTTTACTAGCTACTCTTTCATTTTTTCTACTTTGCAGGCTTTCTGATTGCACTGTACTGAGCCATGTGCAATAGTGTTTCTTTTCACAATGCTCAACTCCCATCTTTAAACTCCGTCATAATGCAAAGTAACCTATTCACAGGTTTGTAATATTTCAAGATTATCTTTAGCAAATGACATTAGCATTTCCCTCCTAAATGGAATGAAATATTAACATAACTGTCACTTGGATTAAGCCATGATTTTATATTTGAAATAAAAGGATAAGAATGAACCAAACCAATAAAGGAGGGGTTACAGCTAGTATGCACAATGCTTTGGTGGTTTTTATTATAAAATAACTTCATGTTCATTATGATTGACATATTAAATCATAAATGTAGCTATATTTTGGGATGTAAAAGATATCTTACAGGTCTAGGCCCCGTTGGGAATTACTTTCAAGGCTTACAGCTCTAAATCCCTGTATTTGGAAAAGGATAGTCATTTCATGGATGAACATATTATGTATGATTCAACCATATTAATAAACTATACATTCTTTTTTCGTTTTATTGGTTATTTTATTTACTTACATTTCAAATGTTATCCTCCTTCCCAGTTTTCCTCCAAACCCCTCCATCCCCTCCCCCCTGCCTTACTTCTATAAGGGTGCTCCCTGTACCTCACCCACTCCTGCTTCACTGACCTAGCATTCCCCTACACTGAGGCATCATTTCTAAATGAAAACATAGGAAAAAGTTGTTTTGTGTGTGTGTGTGTGTGTGTGTGTGTGTATGTGTGTGTATTTATATAAAATTCAAAATAATTACTTTTTCCTATTTTATTTGCTAACTTTGGATGAGCTGTCAATTTCAGTACCTTTGCTTGTTAGGCATTGGTGTTAGGGACAAACTAATGTTTCACCCATTAGAAATAAAAGAGATTAGTAATCTTTTAACAATACATAATTTTAAGAACATATTTAAATAATGACTAATAAGGTGGGAAAGATGGTTCAGAGTTTAAGAGCAGTGGTTGCTCATCGTTGAAGAGCAGTAGTTGCTCTTCCAGAGTTCTGCATTCGATTCCAACCCATAGGGCTGCTCACAACCTTCTGTAACTCCAGTTCAAGGGGATCCAATTCCATTTTCTAGCATCTGAGGCTCCAGGCATAAATGTGTTACTTACAAATGCATGTAGACAAAACATTCATACACACAATATAATAAATCTTTAAAAAATAATTTTTCATGAGGATGTCCCCACCCCCTACCCCCACCCAGTCAGACCTCTAAACTCCCTGGGGCCTCCAGTCTCTTGAGGGTTAGGTGCATCTTCTCTGACTAAACACAGACCCAGCAGTCCTCTGCTGAATGTGTGTTGGGGGTCTCATATCAGCTGGTGAATGCTGCCTGTTTGGTGGTCCAGTGATGGAGAGATCTCCAGGGTCCAGGAGACTGCTGGTCCTCCTACAGGGTCGCCCTTCTCTTCAGCTTCTTTCAGCCTTTCCTAATTCAACCACAGGGGTCAGCAGCTTCTGTCCATTGGTTGGGTACAAATATATGCATCTGACTCTTTCAGCTGCTTGTTGGGTCTTCCGGAGCCCAGTCATGATAGGTCCCTTTTTGTGAGCGCTCCTTAGCCTCAGTAATAGTGTCAAGCCTTGATGCCTTCCCTAGAGCTAGATCCCACTTTGGGCCTGTCACTGGACCTTCTTTTCCTCAGGCTCCTCTCCATTTCCACCCCTGCAGTTCTTTCAGACAGGAATAACTATGCATCAGAGTTTTGACTATGGGATGCCAACCCAATCCCTCACTTGATGCCCCATCTTTCTGCAGGAGGTGGGCTCTACAAGTTCCTCTCCCCGATGTAGGGCATTTCTTCTTTTTTTCCTATTTATTAGATATTTTCTTTATTTACATTTCAAATGTTATACCCTTTCTTCGTTTCCCCTCCAAAACCCCCCTAACCTCTTTCCCCTACCCCTGCTCACCTACCCACCCACCCTCTCCTGCTTACTGGCCCTGGCATTCCCCTAAACTGGGACATAGAACCTTCACAGGACCAAGGGCCTCTCCTCCCATTGATGACTGACTAGGCCATCCTTTGCTACATATGCAACTGGAGCCATGAGTCCCACCATGTGTATTCTTTGGTTGGTGTTTTAGTCCCTGGGAGCTCTGAGGGTACTAGTTAGTTCATATTGTTGTTCCTCCCATGGGGCTGCAAAGCCTTCAGCTCCTTGGGTCCTTTCTCTAGCTCCTCCATTGGGGGACCCTGTGCTCAGTCCAATGGTTGGCTGAGAACATCCACCTCCATATTTGTCAGGCACTGCCAAAGCCTCTGAGGAGAGGGCTAATGTAGGGCATTTCATCTAAGGTCCCTCCCTCTCTTTGAGTCCTGAGAGACTCTCACCTCCCAGGTCTCTGGTACATTCTGGAACCCCCCCACCCCAACCTCCTACATCCCTAGGTTCCCTGTTCACATTCTTTTGGCTGGCCTTCAGGGATTTCAGTCATTCTCCCCCACCCAATACCTGATCATGTTCCTCTCTCTGACCCCCCATCCCCTTTTCGTTCTAGGTCCCTCCTTCCCACCTTGTGGTTGCTTTCTTCTACCTCCCTAGTGGGACTGAGGAGTCCTCACATGGGCCCTTCAGCTTGTTGATCTTTCTGAGTTCTGTGGGCTATATCTTGAGTATTTGCACATTTTTTTGTTTTCGATTTTTTGGCTAATATCCACTTATTCGTGAGTACATACCATCCATGTCCTTTCGGGTCTGAGTTACCTCACTCAGGATGATATTTTCTAGGACCATTCATTTGCCTGCCAGTCTCAGGATGTCCTTATTCTTAATAGCTGAGTAGTATTACATTGTGTAAATGAAGCACATTTTTTGTATCAATTCTCCTGTCGTGGGACCTCGGGGTTGTTTCCAGCTTCTGGCTATCACAAACAAGACCACTATGAACATAGTGGAACACATGCCCCTGTGGCATGGTGGGGCATCTTTTCGCTATATTTCCAAGAGTGGTATTACTGGGTCTTCAGGTAGATCTATTTCCAATTTTCTGAGGAACCTCCAGATTGATTTCCAGAGTGGTTGTACCAGTTTGCAATTCAACCAGAAATGGAGAGTTGTTCCTAGACAGGAGGGCAGGGAGGAGGTATAGGATGTGGAACAGTTAGAAGGTGAACCAGGAGGAGAATAAAATCTGAAGTTTAAAATAAATAAATAAAGTGAATATCAACCAACCAGATCCCCCAAAACTCCCTGGGACTAAACCATCAACCCATGGCTCCAGCTGGATATGTAGCAGAGAATTGCCTTATTGGACATTATTGGAAGGGGAGCTATTTGGTCTTGTGGTGGTTCAATGACCCAGGGTAGGAGAATGCTATGGCACTGAGGCAGGAGTGGGTAGGGGGTGGGGAAGCACCCTCATAGAGGCATGGGGAGAGGGAATGGGATAGGACGTTTGTGGAGGGGAAACTGGGAAGGGGGATAAAATAATTTTTAAATGATTAACCATAAGCAGTACAATGTAACTTTAGAAGAATGAAAGTTCCATTTCTGATTTTGAAAAAAAATACACAAGGAAGCGAAATAAAAAACGTTTTACTACTGACAAAGATTCTTAAGAATATGATGCAATCAAACTTCTCATCTCAGGGTTTATGGCTCAGTGAACCCTTATGGAAAAGGCAGCAGATAGATCTTAAGAGCTAAGGGGCGTGGAAGACAACAAGAAAATAAGGCCCTTTAAACACAGCAAGTCCAGGGCACGTATGAACCCATAGAGACTGCGGTAGGATGCAGAACTGCACAGGTCTAAACCACATGAGGTCTCAATGCCAAGAGCAGTGGACAGAGGCTCTCAGCCTTAACCCAGAAGCTATCTGCAAATTAAATAAGCTATATAAGCACTGACAAAGGAAGAATTGGTTTTCCCCAGTAGAGTCTGGCTGGGTATACAAACCACTCTTAAGGTTGGGACTCATGATTTGCAGAGGCCCAATGAAGTGCTCAACAGAAAATGACCGGCAGGGTATATTTTTCTCTTTTAATGCCTTTGGGCATTTCTTTTCTTTTCTTGGATATTTTCTTTATTTACATTTCAAATGTTATCCCCTTACCCAGTTTCCCCTCCAGAACCCCCCTATTCCATCCCCCTCCCCCCTGCTTCTCTGAAGGTGTTCCTCTACCCACCCACCCACTCCTGCCTCCCTGCCCTGGCATTCCCTTACAATGGGGCATCAAACCTTCACAGGGCATTTTATTTTTAAAACCCTGTAGTTCTTTTTTTTGTTTGTTTGTTTGGTTGTTTTTGCTTTTTGTTGTTGTTGTTTTTTAGAGACAGGGTTTCTCTGTGTAGCCCTGGCTGTTCTGGAATTCGCTCTGTAGACCAGGCTGTCCTGGAACTCAGAAATCCACTTGCTTCTGCCTCTGCCTCCCAAGAGCTGGGATTAAAGGAATGTGTCACCACTGCCTGGTTACCTGGTAGTTTTTATTGAGTTTCTTTGTGTGTCAATTGTGTCTCTGTGTTGTATGCTTTTTTTTTTTTTTTTTTTTTTTTTTTTTTTTTTTTTTGCTCCCTTTTCTTCCTTCGTTTGTTTTGTCCTATTCTCGTTTGTTTACCTTTATTTTTCCTGTTATATCATCTTAGAAGCCCGTTTTGTAAGGAGAGAAAGGAGAGCGTAAATTTGCGTGGGTGGGAAAATGCTGAGGAGTTTTGAGGAACCGAGGAAGGAGTAATCAGAATATATTATGCAACAAACAAACAAACAAACAACAGGACTATTTCAAAGACAAAAGAGAACGTGTTAATTGTCTTGCCGCAGTAGCTCCCAATTCTTCCGTCTTCTGTGGCATTTCCTGCTCGAATGCCCTTTCCTTCGCCTGTGTCAATATGAGAATTACCTGAAGGACTATAAGCGCTAGAATTCCAAATGGAAATAATTTGAAGGAAGCAGAGGCTAGGACAGAGTATCACAGACTAGATTCCCTCTGTCACCATGAAAGTAGAGGTGGCAGCATTGTGGTACTGTAGAGGAGAAATCAGTACAAACACGAGTGAGAGCCAGCGCTAATCCTCCTCCATCTTCACTGTAGCTGGGACACAATAGTTATTTCTGCATTATATCCATCATCCAACAGTACTATAGTGTATGAAGACATCACATGAAATTGTAGCATTAGGAACTAGAATAGACAAAAATAATAAAAATAATTCTTTTTTTTTTTTTTTTTTTTTTTTTTTTTGCACATACTACAACCCTCTGGATGCAACCTGGAAAAAAAAAGTGTGTTTGAAGCATTAAGAGTACTAGATTTTCAGGATGCATTATCACCATTTGAAAATAGAAGAAAATTATAAGGCATAAAAGAAAATGTGATCAAATGGAGACATGCAGTATATTTATCGATGAGGAGTAAACATTTTATAACAATGAAAATTTTCCTTTAAACTACTTTGCATCTTCAAAGCAGGCCCAGTTAAAAATCCAAAGGGTTTTATTTCCTGCAGAAATTTGCAAACTGACTTAAAAATCATATGAGAAGTAATGTTACAATAATAACCTGGGAAGCAAATGCAGTGATAAATATGAGATTGGAGAATAAAAGAAAAATTCAGAGATAAATTTTCAGATAAATAAAAATTTGATATGCCTGATGGGCAATAAAGCAGCAGAAGGAGGTTATTCAATAAATGATATCACATAATTAGCTTTAATGTGAAACACTATCATGACATACACAAGAATAAAGTAGGTAAAGTGGAACTGTTATAAAACACAATTCAATGTCAGCCTGAGCAGATCATGAGAATATTATTATATTATTATCATCTTATAACTTGTTATAAAAAATGGCCCTTAAAAGTGATACAGAAAACATACAAGTGTGATATGAATAATCCTGTACCGCTTAACAAGGTTGTGGCTAGAGTGAACTGCCTATGTAAAGGCTAGCCCATATAATTATCCTGGACCAGAAACCTTCCTGTCACCCACTATTTTTACTGTTCATTTTTTGTATTTAGTTATATATTGATATGTAAATACAATTACTTATTACAGCCAGCCCACTGACAGGCATAAAGCCTGGGAACAATAAGGTACAACACAACAATAAGGTACATATGCATGTAATAAATCTACCACTAAGGTTGATTTGAATCCACATATTGACATTTGCACAGTGATACAATGGTCTAAATACACCCTTCTCCTATATAGCAGACATTATGTGATTCATGGTTAGCATGTCTATTATTTTATTATTTCTCTTATTTTTTAATATTTGAGTACAGTTACATCATTTCTCCTTCCTTTTGATTCCCCTACACATTTCCCTATATCCCTTCTTGTTCTCATTCAAATTTACAGACTCTTTTCATTAAGTATTGTTCGACACATACACACACAAATACATGCATGTACATATGTATATATGAATATATCCTAAAGCATACTGTATCATATTGTCCAACAATATCAGATTGATTTTGTTTTATATTGCTCTTAAAATTACTTATTACTTAATTATATTCTTGTTTATGTTGTGATAACTTTTCACTTTGAAGCCAATTGAGTGATTATAATTTATTGAACAACTTTCTTTTACTTCCTTATTATCTGTCAAATGTATCAAGTTTCCATTTATGTTTCCCTCTCTCTCTCTTTTTTCTCTCTCTCTTTCTCTCTTTCTCTCTCTTTCTCTCTCTCTCTCTCTCTCTCTCTCACACACACACACACACACACACATTGTTGAAGAGAGGGGTAGAAATATTGTAGTAGCTAGAGGAACAAACAGTTTGCTGTGATATCTTTTTTTTATGCATGTAGGAAGTTACACCCAGGAAATCTCACCATTGTGATTGCATAAGCATAAGTTGAACAAGGACATAGCAACACACTTACAGCCTAGTGGGCAAAACCCCATGAGGTCTCAACCCTGCACAAGGGGCCTTCATTTGATGTGTTTCTTGAATTCCATAATCTTTGCATGTGTCTTAGGATTTGCACTGGGGCCCTCAGGATACATGCACACACACACACACACACACACACACACACACACACACACAAGCACACGCGCACACGCATGCATGTGCACGCATGCACACACACACATGCACACACATGTATATATTCCTCTTCATATAGATGTAAAGGTTTCTAAAGGTCTGTAATTATGATAGTCCGAAAAGGAGCTATATTTCCCATAGGTTTGTCTTTGGATTATGATGAGCTAGCTATAGCTCCAGTAATTTGTTGATTCCCACAGTAGTATGGAATAAATTTTATCCAATTTCAGATTTGTCTTATTATTCAAGTAAACATATCACATTCCTAATTAAATTAAAACTTATAAATGAAAATCATAGATATGAATACTTTTTTGTATGTATGTTTATATTAAAATATATTATTCATTTTAAATTCAGATGTCACTGGACTCCTGCAGCTTATCTGTCAGTGTTACTCCAATTTTGTACAAGTTTTAATTGTGCTGTAAAAATATGTGTTAAGAGAGATGTATCTTTTATGTGAACTATAATTTATTTCATTTTCTCAACTTAAGGAGGAAGGCTATTATTCTACTCTTCTTATGAACACTATTAGTTTCAGAAAACTGAATGAATTTGCCTATATTTGAAAATTGATAGCTCACTTTTGGATCTATTGGAATCTGAAAGCTCTTAAATTCTAAATTATGTTAATCCTCATTATATAAACAGCTAATGTGAACTACACATGCTTTTCAAGTAATTGTTTTAGAGGGAGATATTAAGCTGTTCTCATGACTTGAAGACTTAAAAAGCTAGCAGGACAATAGTGGTTTTATAAAAGTTCTCCTGTATTATTTAGAAATTTATGATCCAGGAGACATTTTTAAAGGGATATTTTGCAAGCTTCCTGGTATATGGTTATAAAGTGTTATATTTTACATGGGTAGAAAGTTGTGCCCTTTTTTGCTTCATGCTAATGTTGGCATTTTCTTATACACTTAAACAGAGATTTTGATATTAATTCAAGTTGTGACCTTAACTTATGTTGATTATACTTTGGCTACTGATAAAAATATAAGTCATGAACATGACCCTAGATGTAAGATAGCTTAAGGAGAAATCAATGTGTGATTTATGAAATTCACAGGAGCAAATACAGTAATAAAACAACACTTAGTTTCATCCTAACTATGATTTTGACTTTCTTATGAAGTAAAATTTATAGAAAATTTATCTTCCTGGCTTATTAAAAAGTTCTGATATTTTCATTTTGTTTCATTTCAGCAACAAGATTTTGAAACAATTAAGAACTATGAAGAAGATGCTATTTATTCTGTCCTTTTACATGATTGTTTATTCTGATTATTTACTTGAGAGTAATCCCCTTGGAAACTGGAGATAATGTCTTTTTATATAACCAAACAGAGAACTTGGGATACCAACAGTAAGTGGTAAATATATGTACATCATAATCAGACAGACTATTCTCTTTGTAACCATTTTTTAAGAAAGTGTTAGCATTTAGAAGATAATAAGGAATTGGTTGAAAACCAAAGGAAAAAACAAACCTCTTGGTACAGTGTTCTTCTGTGGAAGGGACAAGTTTGACTTGAGATGCAGCCAAGGGCTCATGCTCTGCTGCTAGGCTAACCCTGCTTTTAAAAAATATTCTATAACTGAATTCAGTTGTGGCGGTTTGATGAAAATGTCCCCATGAGGCTCAAGAACTAGATGCTGCCTCCAGTTGGTGGCCCTATTTGGGAAAGTTGTGTAGTCTTGCTGAAAGACATATGTCACTGGGGGTATGTTTGAGATCTCACAGCCTGGTGATCTCTCAGCTTCCTGCTCCTGCTATCACCCTCTTGGCTCTGACAGATTCTTATCCCTCCAAATCCATAAGTCCAAACAAACTATTTCTTCCATAAGTTGAATTGGTCATGGTGTTTTATTGTAGCTAATACAGTTGTGACATTTCATCTCTGTTTCATATGCTCAAATGTGTTTTCTAACATAACACATTTTAAGAAGACGTGTAGTTTGGACTGCAAGGTATGTAGTATTTACCTTATCTCTAAGATACTTTCAAGTACATGCCTACTGTCGAATCATGTTTTGTAGTGAAGCTTAATATATTCTTTTCATTGCCCATGAAAAACAGTTATCTCCTTTTACTGAGAGCCTGAAATCTTATCCTGGAGCTCTTAGAACAGCTCTTCTCTCCGCAACCTATAGTCTCTATTTTCTACTAGGTTCACTTAATTCTTTCCGAATTATCAAACTTATATCATCACAGAACTAATTTTGGGGGGGGGGGGAAAGATAGTCCATTTGTAAGTTTTGAGCTGCGTGGCCATAATTGATCTAATGTGGATGATGTCATCGTCCCGAACTAGCTCCAACTAATCTTGACTAAGCAGTGCAAGATTTCTCTTAGCTAGATACATATACCACACAGTTCATACATGTTGTGGTGGTTTGAACCAGATTGGCCCTCAAAGGCGTCTAGGTTTGAATGCTTTGGTCTCCAGTTAGTAGAACTTTTTAGGAAAGATTAGGAGGTATGGCCCTGATGGGGAAGAAGTAGATGAACTGTGTCACTGGATATGACATTTGAAGTTCCAAAACTCACACCAAGGTCCAGTCTCACACCCTTTTACCTAGCCACCTTGAATAAAAGTCTCTCAGCTGCAGCTCTAGTCCTGTGCCTGTCTGCTTCCTGCCTTGATAGTCATGGACTAGCAAGCTCACCAATGAAACGATTTATAAGTGTTGCCTTGGTCATGGTGTTGCTTCACAGCTATAGAACAGTGTCTAAGACACCTGAAAATGAATTTAGTATTAGTAGGTCCAACTCAAATAATAGAGGGGGTCTGTTATCCTAAGCTTTAGATAAACAAATAATCACTAAATATGAATTCTTGACTCTGCTATTCAACACCAAAATTTAAAAAAAAAAATGTAGGGAAAAGAATCACACTTGACATTTAAAAAATGGCAGTGGGTGTTCTCTTTAATTAGTTATATTGAGCTTAATGTTTCTTGTGAGAGTCATGAAACTAATTTAACCTTTGAATGAATACATGTAATAGCATGGGCACCGTCTCAAAGGAAGGCAGTTCTCCATGATCTGGTGAAAGTTTGCTATCCAATGTCTGTTCTCCACGCAGATGAAACATGGCACGTACAAGAATGAAAGGAAGGATTGCCTTTAAATTTTCTTATAGTTTTACTTATAGGAAAGATTCTACTTAACTTCAGTTTGGGTAGATGGCAGAATGGAACATCTGCATTTTTAATCTAGAGGGAGCTATTAACAAATCTTTGTATTCTTAAATATAGAATGGTTGGAAATTTCTATTGAACTTTATAGCACATGAAGAAATGCAAATTTTCTAAATACTATCTAGATGACTATCTTACATTGTTTTAGACTGGTATTTTTGGTTTTTTGGCAGAGTAAGTTGTTATAAAACAGATGAAACCCTAAACATGTTCATCTTTAGAAATTTCACATCATTTGAAAATTTTTTAATACCTCAGGCTATCAAATTTAAGAGCCTAGATGACCAGGCATATGTTTTGATTTGCAATCAATTATGTTAATAACAATGGGATTAGGACCCAAGGAAATGGATGTCATTTACCACTAGCATATTATTAATCAAAGTCAAATCAGACTAATACATTACATTTGGTGCTCTGATATGCATAGTACTCTAGCTTGATTTTAGAGTCACAGAAACCAATGTATGTGACAGTATGATGTGCTGAGAACACTACTAGCTAACAGAATAATGGCATATATAAGGCATTTCTCTGAAATCCACTTCAATGAAAGATACTGTTTAAGGCTCCCTGAATGAGTTACAGCCTGGTGAGATATAAAAGCAAGAAAATCATTAGCATAGGCAGTAGTGGTACTAGGCTGCGTGCTTTTATATGCCAATTTAATGTTTGTGATTATGCTGCACAGATTCAGCCCTTCATAAACCCATTTCTATGGTAACAAGGAAATGTTGAAAGCCCTTAGCATACAAGGAAGACTTTAGAAATTTTTGACTAGTCTAAAGAATACATTATCTTCTTTTAATGCACAAATTTGAGAAATTGAAAATTACTGAATAACACATGAAGTAGAAGATCCGACATCTTATAGATGAGCTTGCTGAAAGCCTCATTTGATAACTTATTAAATGCAGCTGGTGTACCTAAAAGTAAGACTAAAGGGAAGAGAGTGAGTCTGTAAAATGCTTTAGTCTAAATAAGCCTTCAGCTCTTTGGTGATAGAAGGAAATGCATCCAATCTTCCTGCTGGAATTTGCTTTTAGGATCTCTTACAGGTTTTGAACGAAATACTGTGAGACACAGCACAGATTTCAAGACCACGTAAACAAAGAAAAGATAACCCCTGGAAACTTTTAATAATCTGGTTGCCATGTAAAAGCTCTCTTCAGAAATTAACTCTGGGGACTATGGCATTTATTTTCTCATAACAAGGGTGAATCGATTGTTGAATGGTTGAAAGCGCACAGTGCATATTGATCCATTCATGCATAGCCACTTTCTCCCAGCAGGCACTTTGCTGCTTGCAACATATTTTTAAATAGGATTACTACGCATTAAATTACAATGACCTGGAGCAAAGGTCAACAAAAGTAAAATTGCCCTGGTTCATCATAGCTTGAAGCACTGCCTGTGGTAGGTTGCTTTTCTTCGCGGAAGTTGACCTGAGGATCTATTTGGATGCCTGTGTCGATGATGTCTAGATTTGAACAAAACAAAATTCCTAAAACTTATTCTCACAACTGAAATGTCAACCTGACCAATTGCTCATACCACAATGACAATATTTTAGGGAATTTTTATTAAACAATCTATTTTAATCCAAGCAGCTGAAATTTTGTAAAGCCACATAAAGAGTCCTGACCCAAGAAATTAGATTTTATTCAATGTTAGAATGCAGATGTAATTGGAAATTTGTATTCTTGCAATGAGCACAGAGTACGTTGTATAACGTATGTGATAGAAGACAATCTTTTGGAGATCAGCTAGAATAAATTAACTGTCTCTCTTGATTTTATGAGCTAATAGGATAATTTTTTCTCTGTTTTATTTACATTTTTTTCTTTTTTTTAACTCTAACAGTGAGAAAAAATAAAAGTAGTTACCTTAAGAATTGTCTAGACCTTCAAAATTGATGTAGGAGAGTAAGAAGACATATAATATGGATAAGTAATATTTTTCAAAACATAATTTTCACAGTCCAGGTTTTGTTTGTTTGTTTTAATTGGTTATTTTATTTATTTAGATTTCAAAAGCTATTCCCCTTTCCAGTTAAACTCCCTATTCCCTACCCTATCCTCACTTCTATGAGGGTGCTCGCCCACTCGCCCAGCTCCTCCCGCCTCAGCACCCTAGCATTCCCCTATACTGAGTCATCGAGTTTCCACAGGACCAATGGCCTCCCCTTCCACTGCTGCCAGATGAAGTAATCCTCTGCTACATATCCAGCCAGAGCCATGGGTCCCTCCATGTGTACTCTTTGTTTGGTGGTTTAGTCCCTAGGAGCTTTGGGAAGGGGTCTGGTTGGTTGATATTGTTGTTCTTCCTGTGGGCTTGCTAACCCGATCAGTTTCTTCAGTCCTTCCCCTATCCCCTCCATTGGGTTCCCCATGCTTAGTCTAAGGGTTGGCTGTGTTTTTGATACAGTTTCACCATGTATCTCTCTGATCGGCTTAAACCTTGTTGTATAACTCAGGTTTCTTTTTCTGCCTTTTGAGTACAAGCACTAAAAGGTATTCATGACTTCACCAGGTGACATAGTATTTTTGACTACTAGAAAGAAGTGTTACAAAGGGTTTGTTTCTCCCTGTGTCCATTATTATTCAGTCCTTCAGTTTAAATGGCTATTTCACAACATCTCGGAATTTCAGCTCTGCTAATCCATTTAGGGAAACATAGTTATGTACCAACCTAGTAAACCTTTCTCCAAGAAACCCAGAAATACTAAACTTCGTGAAATCCAAAGTTTCTATTCAGATATTTTGCAACTCTAAATTAGTGATCCTGTCTGCCATGCCCTTTTATTCATTATGGTTTCACTATGAGAGGAGAGATGTCTGATTTTAATATTTCGGAAACCTTGGCATTGAGTCACTTACCTTTTCATGATTGTTAAGGATAGATGGTGAATGACAAAGTTTCTTTGGAACATCATACTCTAACTTTTATTCTTACTGGAGAATCCCACCAGGTCCTATGTCTTCTGGTTTGCCTTCTTATTCTTTTCACAAAGACTTAACTCTCAGTCAGTCCTTGTACTATGGCTGTAAACCGCTCCTCACTTGGCTTTTCCTCTCTGCTTCCACCTTCATTCTTCTTTTCTTTCTCTTTCTGTTATTAATACTTGGCTTTCAGAGCTAAAGTCTTGCCATGTAGCCCACACTAGGCTTGATATCCCGGTCCTCCAGGCTCAGTGCCCATGGTCTGCGCTTACAGGTGTATGCCCCAGCACCTAGTAAGTTGATTTGAAGTGCCACTGTTGAGTTTTCTGTCAGCAGTGCTTGTAATGTTCCTATGTTATCTCTGCTGTATAGTTTTCCCCTCATACTCCAGGTAAGTTTCAAGTCCTTCTGGATTGGCCAAAGTAAGCTTTCCAGAAACCCCCACCCCCCAGTAGTGGATACTTAAGTAATTTCTTATGATTTCTTCCCAAAACACAATTTCATTTGACTGGTTAGACATTTAGCAATACTTTGACTTGTGATTGGATCGCCTCAGCTGAAATATAAGCTGTGTATTTAGGCAATTAGTTTTTTGATACTTCTCCTGTATTTGGAACATTATTGGACATAAGTGCTAATGAGAAATCAGACTGACTTTGTTTTGTAATCATGAGCTGTTGAGGGAATTAATAAAAATATGAATCCACCCCGCAAACTCCCTTTCCCTGCCGTGCTACAATTCCTGTGCTGGTACCAGCGGCCACAACACTTAGTGCTGGCGGGTTCTTGTTATTCTCTCCCAGCTATGCAACATCTCGCTCACATGCAACTCTTTACACACCTCCATCTAGCTAGTTCCTAGTACCCGGTAGGTAATGCATGACTCTTAAGTTATTCTTAAGGCTTTAATATCCAATCAGGTTTATATAATAATAATATCACAATTTACAAGATGTCAATACAATAGTCTCAGAACCAAATAATAAAGACAATATTTTGACCCAATTAATTTAACCTTGTAAAAACCTTAGCCTGGTTATAAACACGCGGGATCTGACTTGTCCTCATCTTCCGACTCCACGATGATAAACTATCTCCTCCTGCTGCTGATCTTTCTCCTCCTCCAACTCTAGCTCCACCTCTCTAGTCCAGTCACTGCCATATGTGATTTGACAGAGAAAATGCGGCAGCAATGAGCCATTTTAATAATACTCCAGTGTAGTTATATTTCTGTTTACCGTAAAACTTGAGTTTCTTTTTCTCAAAATTGGGCTGTCCCTCACCCCGTGAACACGGAATGGTTATGTAACAGATGTTCTAGAAGATTTCCTTAAGTGCCTAGTCTCACTTCTGTAGCCATGTTTGCTTGCAAAAATCCACCTGCAGTTTTGCTCTATAAAACGAACCTGAGAAACTAGATCAGGACGGCTCTCTTAAACCTGACTTAGGGAGAGACAGCTGCCAGACGGGCTCTGGTGAGCACAGAATAAAGTTTGCTTTTACTTGGCCATAATTTGTGGTCAGTGGTCTTTCTCCTTGTGTTTGTAGGATCAATCTTAAGAAAACCCTCGTTGAGACTCTGAAAAAGAAGCAGAGTTTTGAAGATGAAGAACTTCACCCATAGTGTTATCTGTGTGAAGAAGATTAAAATGGTCACTGCCATTGAGATTGCTTCAACTGCAATTCATGACCCTTCATTGAAGATGTAAAAGTGAGAGCCCAAACCAAACCAAATTTACATTTATAAATTTTTAAATTTCAACATTTTATTTTTACCTTAAAAATTTTACAATTTTGTTCACCTAATGGTAATTTATTTTTTTTATTTATTTATTTATTTATTTATTTATTTATTTATTTATTTGAGGCAGGGATTCTCTGTGTAGCCTCGGTTGTCCTGGAACTCAGTCTGTAGACCAGGCTGGCCTCAAACACAGAAATCCGCCTGCTTCTGCCTCCCAAGTGCTGGGATATTGGCATTATCTATCTTTTGAGAAAAGAAGAAAAAAAAATGTAAGCTGAAAACTAGGGACAGGGGAAATGGTTCTGTAAGCAAAGTGCTGGGCATACAAACATATATTTGATCTTGTATTTGTGCAGCCAAATTAAAGCAGGGCATGCTGATTTGTACCTGTGGTCCTCCTAGTACCAGGGACATGAGATAGGATGGTCCCTGGCATTGACTGACTAGCTACTCATACACACTGGGTGAACAACAGGTAGAGCAAGAGGTTCCATTTCAAGACAGTAAAATAGAATGTAGTAGAGGAGAAAAGAATGTTGACCTATGGCCTCTCCATGCACATGGCCACACATGTGTGTTCACAAGCAAGATCATGTCCATATGATTATAAAAATGCATATACACAAGTACACACAGAGGAGGTATAATCCTGTAGAGAAAAAATGCTTGCGTTTGTGAACTTGACTTCCTGCATGGTGTTTGGGCAGATGAATCAGGGGGTAAGTGTGGGTACTCTAATTATAAAGAATCTTTTTTTCAATTCCCAGAACCCATGGCAGGTGACTCACAATCATCTGTGACTCTACTTCTAAGAGATCGGACACCACTGTCTGGCCTCTGAAGGTACCACACTCATAATTTGTCCACGTGCACATAATTTAAAAATAAAAAATAAAATTAAAAAAAAAGGAATTTATGCAATAGCTTTGCTTTGTTCTTGGTATAGGACAAGGCTACTCAGTCCTAGTGGTCAAAGGCAAACCTATTATTTGAATATAAAATATTAATGTAATATTTAGAAATCTTAGCAGTTTGTTCGTCATGAAGTTTCATTAATACAGTTGCCTTAACAAGACCTGAGCAAGGCTGAGGGTACCAGTGGGCCTGTTAAAATGGAAGGTTTGTGGGGCCTCAGCCAAGGACGAAGAACTACGATAACTGGGTCTGTTTACTAGCAGAAGAAATGATCTTCTCCAGGAAGAGCCCATCAATTGATACCTATTAAACACGGTCAGTCTTCAGACTGTATACACACAGTTAACGTTATATGGACTGAGAAGGAGGTAGTTATGTATGTAGGAAAAGGTGCAACTAAAGAAAGGAGGACATGAATTTAAGAGAGAGTGAGGGAGTGTGTGGGAAGGGCTGATGGAGGAAAGGGAATGGGGAGAAATGTAATTGTATCATAATATCAAACAATAATAGCTATAATAGAAATTAAAAATAAGATCACTAATAAAACAAGTTATATAATATCAAAAGCATGTTTACTCCAGCCATGTTCTGATGGTTCCAGTCTCATCCATCTTGGACTTCCAGTGTGTCTGGATTGTATTAAAGGGCCATGTTGATGATACATGCCATACCATGATGGTACAACTCTAAGACACTGACATAAAAGTCAAGTCATATATTGTTGTATTTCACAGACTATGTCCTCATCGAATCTCTCAGAATCTGACTCTGCTTAGACATTTCTTAGAATCATCTCAAATTTTTATCTAATCCAACTGGCTCAACTTGACATTTTATTCCAACATTTTCTCACTGATGATTTATATTTCTGAAAATGTATAATAGTAACTCAAATTTTTCAAAACTAATTTTGTTTCCTACCCACATTTTTTTTACTAGTTTCATTTGTCTAGCTTCTGTTCTCTTACTGAAATGTGAAAAACCACCCAATTTAACATAAACTGAAACTTCATCTTCATGTTAAACCATAACCAATGGTAAATGAGCCACATTCATTTTTAGCCATTTAATTACTTCCTTGGGGAGCCATATTTCTAATATTCTTTGCTGTTTGTAGATCCAGAAATAGCTTTTATTCTACATTGTTATGTTACATAGAAGAAATTTTAAATTAGGTGTTATTTGAAATCAAAATGTTTCTGGAATCACAATGCTTTAATTTGCATTGTTTAATGTTTGAAAAGTATGTGGTTTTCTCTTTTGATGAAATAAAGATACTTTATTTTTCACTTTTTTGTATGTGTCTGCCCTTCCTTCTTTTCTTTTCTCCTTCCTTCCTTCCTTCCTTCTTTCCTTCCTTCCTCTCTCCCTCCCTCCTTACCCCTTCTTCTCTTCTCTTCTCTTCTCTTCTCTTCTCTTCTCTTCTCTTCTCTTCTCTTCTCTTCTCTTCTCTTCTCTCCTCTCCTCTTCTCTCCTCTCCTCTTCTTTTCTTCCCTTTTCTTTTCTTTTCTTTTCTTTTCTTTTCTTTTCTTTTCTTTTCTTTTCTTTTCTTTTCTTTTTCCTTTGTGGTTTTCCAAGACAGGATTTCTCTGTGTAGTCCTGGCTATCCTGGCACTTGCTCTGTAGGTCAGTCTAGTCTCAAATTCAGAGATCCAACCACCATTTCCTCTCATTTGCCACCATATCCAGCATTTCTGCATATTTTCAGTGTTTACTTGCTTTTCACTTGGCCTTTTCAAAATTGAAAAATAAATATGAAGCTATGGAAAAGGTTTGCATGGTTTTTTGCCATTACACAACCTTAGACGACATATAAAATAACAATTTTCTTCAGGAAAATTTACTTTATTTTTTACTTTTATTTTTACTTCAGAAGAAAACACAGATCTACATTTTGGGGATGCAAAAACTTCAGCAGTAGTACTTATTTGTAAGCTTTTGTATATTCTTCTAAATTTGTTTTTAACTATTGATCTCATGACCTATTCTTTTTCTCTTAACTCATTTTCTTTCTTCCTATTTGGAGATTATTTATTTCTAAAATACCCAAGGGCTGTATTTAATGCAAATACATATTACCAGCCTCAATTTTAGTTGACCCTGTAATCCAGCCTTAGTTTAGCAAACCATTTATAACAAATTTGCCTAAAGCAACTCTGCTTTTATTGTTTTCTAGTTGATACTTCCTTTTTGGGGCTTGTATATTTTTTTGGTGAATTCTTTGTATTCATGTATTTTGATGAACTAAAAATTAATGAAGTTCAGTATTATGACAATTGAAAGATTTTAAAACACAACATAAAAATAGCTTGGTAATGAATAAGCAAATACATATCATGCTTTAACTCTCCCTCCTTTACCATTGTAGTTTACTGATCTACTTTGGCTTGCTATGTCCATAAACAACAATTACTACCAGAAGCTGAGATCCCTTCTCTCAGACTTGTATACAATTGTGAAATTAACCTTAAAATACTTCGATGGCAACCTCCTGTTTCCCACAAATTCTAATGGAAGAGCAAATATTTGGAATTAGATAAACATAAATATGTAAGATAAACTTAGTTCTGCCATATAAATATATTTATCATCTTAATTACTATATGGTGCTTTCCCCTGGGTGTGGTATCTTCTTTGTTTCTCAACTAAAGGAACTGTTGTTTTAAGAAGTTAAATACTTTTAGATTATAGCAATCTTGATTCATAAAAACCATTAGGTCAGAGATTTCCCCAAATTGCTTAAGTTTTTGATAAACATAGGTTGTTCTATGAAACTTTACTATGCCCAGTGCTTGGAAATAATATAATCGAATATCTCAAGATAAGCTAAGCTTCTCCAAGCCTCAGTGGCTGGCTTTGAAACTGTAATTATATTTCCCCCTACTTTTTCCTCCTTCCAGTCCTTCTCACATGTTCTTCATTTCTGTTGATGTAGGGAAGAAAGGTGATGGTTTGAAAAGGCCTTTCTGTAAAACAATGCTGCTCTCCCAGGTTTTCTTCCTTTAGTTCCTGAATCTAGCCAGACCAGGCTACATGAGACTATATAAGTCAGTGTTATAATATATCCTCTAGCCTGTAGCTTGAAAAACTCTGCTTAGCTTGACCTTTCTGTGCTTTATTCAATGGAGAAAATTTCAGAAAATATTGCATTCAGCCTTATGCGCATGTTCTTCCTTATGTCATGTTCTTCATGTCATGTCATATCTTTACTGACTTATTTCCTCTGAGATAAACTAGGTCTGCTGAGTAAACATCACTGGTAGGGTCTCATCTGAGCAATAGAATATGATTATGTTTATCTCATGAAGTCTTAATTGGTCTCCTAAAAGTATGACACGTTATGTATTCAGTTACAAATGAATGATTAGTAATGGGATACAACACCAATATTTATCAAATTTTAGCATTCTAGTAATGTAGTGGCTATTTCTAAAATTTAAGATTTGATACATTAATCAATGAATAATCATTTACATAGCTCAAAAATATAGAAACTTTAAATGGTAGGCTGTAGCTGTTTTCCTTAAAGCACTATTTTCCAGCCATTCTCCTCCATAGAGAAGACCAAAGTTGGCCCTTTATTAAAATAGTCAAGCAGCTATTACATGCATATATAAGTTTCTAGGTGTGTATACCTCTTATAATTTTAAGTAAATAGTATAATATTATAGTAACACACATGGAAATCTATCTCATACTAGTCCCTAAAAATCTTGCTTATTTAGCCTGGAGATACCATTGAATGGTAGACTGATTCCATACCACAAATAATTCAATTGGACTTAATATCCAGAACCACAAAAAGGATCAACTTTGCATATGTCTTTACTATAGCATGCCATGAACTATTTCCCTATATTTAAATATTTAGGTTGTTCCAAAATTCAAACTAATGTAAACAGTGCTACGTTGAGATCTTATCCTTCATCTGTTGGTGAGCATCTTGGCTTGCTCTTAAGGTTATATTACTTGTATATATAAAAATTGAAGTCAGTGGCTACCTAATATTCATTATGTTATGCATAGAGTTCACACTGGTGTAGTTATTTGTTGCATTGCCCTATAACTTTGAATAGTGCAGGTTTTCTTCTGCTAAGTCAAATTTCCCCATTTTTAGCTAAAGTAACATTTTTAACCAGTTGTCATGGCATATGGCTATAATTCTAGCACTAGGAAGGCAGAGGCAGGAAGATTGTCATGACCTTGTAGTCAGACTGAGCTGCACCACCACCAACAATTAACTAACTGACAAACAACAACTAACCAACAACTAACAACTAACCAACAACTAACTAACCATCACCAACAACAAAAACTAACCAACCACAACACCTGACCACAACAACTAACCAACAGATATGACAACTAACAACTAACAACTAACCAACAACAACTAACCATCATCAACAACTAACCAACCACAACTAACCAACCACAACTAATTAACCACCACCAACTAGCCAACTGACAAAGAAAACACACATTACACTTTCTTACTGTAGACAATAAGATGTGCTACTTTTGTCATCGTATTTTTTTATTAGATATTGTCTTTATTTACATGTCATATGATTTCTCCTTTCCCAGTTTCCTATCAAAAAAAAAAAACTAACAAGAAGAAACCCCTGTTGCCTTCCCCCTCCCC
>NW_022196896.1:123946411-123949808 GCF_008632895.1 Mastomys coucha
CAAACCACAAGAAACTTAAGAAGAAGGAAGACCAAAATGTGGACATTTCATTCCTTCTTAAAAGGGGGAAACCAAATACCCACGGAAGGAGCTGTAGAGACTAACTATGGAGCAGAGACTGGAGGAAGGACAAGCCAGCCTGATATAGCTATCTCCTGAGAGGCTCTGACAGTACCTGACTAACACAGATGTAGAGGCTCACAACTATCCATTGAACAGAGTACAGGAGTTAGAGAAAGGACCAAAGGAGCTGAAGGGTTTGTAGCCCCTTAGGACAAACAACAATATGAACTAAGATGATTTACTAAGATGATTTACTGAGTTGTATTTTGAGAGTAAAATGACAAGTAGCTAAATAGCTTTTAATAAGTTATGTTATTTAATAAGTATTTCATTTAGTAATGAAAAACAATTTTATTTATTATTATTATTATTATTATTATTATTATTATTATTATTATTGTTATTATTTTCAGGCCTCATGTAACCTGAACTGGAACTTGTCCTATAGTTGAGATGACCTTAAATTTCTAATGCTTCTACTTCACTGAATATGGAGATTACACTCATGCACCACCACACTGTTTTTTTCAGTTCTAAATCTTTGGTTGATATGAATCTGGACAAGGCAAGGTTTTAGTTTCTGCTGCTTTTGAGGCTAGTTACTGTCAAGGGGAAAGAGAAGTAGTCATGTATTTTGGCCTGACCTCACAATAAATACTGTCACAAATCCCCAATCTCTATAGTGATACCTTCCCCTCCTCATCTGCTGTGGCAAGTGCTTCTGTCTTACCATTTTACTTGACTGGATATCACACATCGCATAGTTCTAATAAGATGCTCGCAAACAGTTTAGTTTCCTTTTAGGCAATGCTAAGCATTCCTTAAGGAAGATATGCAAAGGAAATTGAAAGCCAGGAAAGAAAGTCTGACCAGAATTCAGGGTGAAATTGCTTGGCAAAAGGGATCCAAATTGGTACTTGGTAGAGGGTGGGTCCACGGTGACTTTAGAAATGCTCACGTTTCAGTTCATTTAAAATTTATCAACAATTCAATAAGGAAAAGCTTCAGAATAAAATCATGAATACCAACCAACCCTGTTCTTTGCATGAATTCCAGGCTGGCTCAGCTGAACAATGGGGTTGCAGTATGTTCACTTGCCAAATGAGTTCTGCATTATCTTCTCGTAACTTGCCCCTGTCAGACTTCACTGGAGTGTTCCGCAGCGGTGTGGCTTTTCTCCTACAAGAACTGGATATTGCCTCTGAAGTCAATTTTGCATTTAATTTTCTATTTCTCTCTCTCTTTTTAAGAGAGCTGTTTATTGTTTCTTTGTGAATTTCACATCGTGCACCCCAATCCCATGCATCTCCCCTTCCCCTCATATCCACCCTCTACCCTCTCACCCCCCAACCCCCACACAGAGAAAAATTAAAACCCTCCTTGTGGAAGCTGTAGTGTGTCCCATAGTATATGCTTTTGTCCACCCATCTTTTCTTGCGGATGTTCCTTGCAGATGTTGGCAGACCAAGGTCTCTGGCTTCTGCTGCTGGAACCTCCCTGGGACTCCTCTCAGGTACCCTTGTTATTGCCCTGTGTCTTAGTCAGGGTTTCTATTCCTGCACAAAACATCATGGCCAAGAAGCAAGTTGTGGAGGAAAGGGTTTATTCAGCTTACATTTCTACAATGCTGTTCATCACCAAAGGAAGTCAGGACTGGAACTCAAGCAGGTCAGGAAGCAGGAGCTGATACAGAGGCCATGGAGGGATGTTCCTTACTGGCTTGCTTCCTCTGGCTTGCTCAGCCTGCTCTCTTATAGAACCCAAGACTTCCAGCCCAGGGATGGCACCACCCACAAGGGGCCCTACCCCCTTGATCACTAATTGAGAAAATGCCCCACAGCTGGGTCTCATGGAGGCACATCCCCAACTGAAGCTCCCTTCTCTGTGATAACTCCAGCCTGTGTCAAGTTGACACCCAAAACCAGCCAATACACCCTGTGTCATGGAGGTCCTGTGTCAAGCTGGTCCTGTAGGACCAGCTCCTTCATTCACCTCCGCAGGTTATCGATAGGGATGGGGGCAGATGTTAGGGTGGACAAATTCAAAGCCCTGGATCTGAGCCTGAGAGGTAGCTGAGCTGCTCAGCCAGCCCCCTCGCTCTCCTGCTCTCACGCCCTCAGGTGGCTGACCTGCAAAGCCTGCATCCAGGACCAGCTCTACTGTGCGGCCCCTGTGAGGTGCCGAGCTGCTCCAGAGTATTGCTACCAAGTGTTGATTGCTACCCAGCTGATTGGGGGCAGGTCCAGGTCTCTAGCTGCCATGATTCCAGGGATAAGTCTGCCTGCTGCAGATGGGGAAGGATAAAGAGGAAGGAGAAGGGTATCTCTTCCTTATCCAAGTCTCCCACACTTGTATCTCCAGGGCTTGCCTGCAACTTTCACAACTCAGGTGGGGGATCACAGGTTGGGAGGGGGATGGGGTACTGGAAGGACACTCTCTCAAATACTGCCTCTGCTAGGGCCAGGGTCATCTATCCTGATCTCATGCTTCCAGGGCCAGCCCAGGTGAGGAGTGGGGTCAGTTCTATACAGCCCTCAGATATCAGCATATCCCCATGCAACAGTCCTGACCAGGGACATTTACCTGGCCTTTGGTGATTCTAGACACCCTCGCTGCTGATGCAGGACCATGGACTCAGACATGGCTCCCACCCAGATGGCGTCACTGTCTCTAATCACATCAGGCTGTTCCTCACTACCACTGAGTCTCCAGTTCTGCCTCTCTTCATTGTGCTCACCCATATCCTTCTGTTGTTTTTCCTCTCCCATTTCTCCACTGCTGGCTTGCTCCTCTTAATGTCACCTAGGGTCTTTCCAATGTCTGGGGTTGTCTCAGGAGTGGTCCCAGGAGTGCTATGCCCTGCCTGTGAATTATGGCGCTGGGCAGGGATCATCTCAGGCATTGTCCCCTTCCATGATCTGTGTGGGCACAAGACTGATGCTCATGCAGGCTGGTTCTTTGCACAGATCCCCTGAATGGCCCCTTGTGAGGGTTATTTGTCTTGGGCTCACTCTTGTCCTGGGCTACAGTCCCAGAGGAGACCTTCTAGTCTCTGGCTTGCTCCCTGTCCTGGGAACCTGTTCTGGTCTGCCTATTATTGGACTGCTGGTCATCTCAGGCTTGCTTTCTTCAGGGAACATTAGGCCACTAATCATACAGATATTCATAGGCCAGAACATAGACAAAGCCCCTGACCCCTCTGCCACCCACTGATGCCCATGTGACACAGCAGCCACACTTGAAATGCTTCTAGAGGCAGGTCCATTTTAGTTTTTTAAAATTTTCTCTCTCGTCTTCCTTTTCACACACCCCCCCCCCATTTTGCTACTTAATA